>NW_026057585.1:28106725-28285482 GCF_023721935.1 Panthera uncia
AGAATTTACGTCTAGGTTGTCAAGATTCATTACTGTCAAAATAGTGTCACTGCATTTTTCCCTTTATCCCTCTCCAAGTTAGCAGTAAAATGTCCTTCAAAAAATTAAAATAAAATTATGCTAGCAAATATGAAGCTACAATTTATCAGGCTCTTGAAGAATATTTAAAGCCAAGGTATCTGACATTGTCATGTGCTAATACCATATTTTAGTCATTTAATGAAAAAAATACTGATATTCAAATTTTGCTGTTTTTAATCCAAAGTGTCAGTGACAATAGTGAATTGTCACATTAACAAAGATGTTTTAATGAAAATTTAAACTCACCTGTAAATACATTTGGATGAGGGAAGTTAATAACAATAAGCTTCATCACCATTTCGGGAAAACAGATGGCAATTAGCCAAGCAATCATTCCCCCCCAGTCGTGGCCAATAAGAACACATTTGCTATATCCTGTAACGGAGAAAAAAATGTTGACATCTTTGAAAAGAAATAGGTGGATGCATTATTACCTCATGTAAAATGGGTACACTTCTGAAAATAATCTTCCCATAACCCGACTGTAATTAGGCACTTAGTGCAGATACTGAGTTTGGTGTTTCCAAAACCTGTATGTACGAACCACCTAAGTAACTTTTTAGAAAACTTAGATGTCCAACCTCCATTCTAGACCTACAGATTTAGAATCTCTCCCAGGAATCTATATGAAAAAAAAATCAGAAACAGCTAGCCCAGCTCTTGTCCCACGAAACTGAGTTTGGGAAACCATGGTAAAGATTACACATAATTCGGTCATAAGCAAGATTATGTCATTGATTTGCCTAGAAAATTGCATGAAGATGAATTTAGGCCAACTCTGAATCATCACAAAAGATGAATGAAATATGGCTGTCAGAAATCAATGTCTTTGAGTCTATTTTATTGTAATCAGACTAAATGACAACACTGCATTGACACCCCCAGACCTCATTCATTTTTTTTTTCTTCTTAGAATATTGGCCTGACCTATGCTCTCATTAGATTACTGTAGAAAGAGCTTTAATTTGATTTAATGGCTTTCTCACTATATTGGCTCCATTAACATACCATGGTAGCAGCTGGATTTTAGTCAAAAGAGGTGTAGCAGATTCAATTATTGTTAAAAAGTATTTACTCCTCCTCTCTCCCCACTGCCATAAAAGGAGTATACCTTATGACCCCTTTGATATGAGACTTAGCCGTGTGATTTGCTGTGGTATGGTGGGCATATGACTTGACTTTGCGCTCAGCCATATGATTTGCTTTGACCAATAAGCTGCAAGCAGAAACTTGAAATATGCTTCCGCAGCTGGGCTCATCCTCTTGCCATTTCTGCCATTGCCAGGAGAAGAGAAAGAGCTACCACCAGGTAGCTACTCCCCTTTAGCTTGGGCTCCAGTCTAACTCAGAGGGAGAAGCCAGTCCCAGCAAGACCTGTAACTTGAGGCAAAGACCCAGGGGTCCAGCCTACACTTGACTTGTATATCCATAAGAATATGAATAAATGCCTACGGCTATATGCCACTGCGTTTGGGATGTTTGTTACACAGTAATATTGTGGCACTAGCTAATCAATACAAGAAAGACAGTGCAAGTGCTTCTGTATCTTATAACATTTTTAAATGAGTAGTTAGATGTGGGTTCTGAAGAAATAAATTTTCTGAGTACAAGTATCAAATTTCTAATAATTAGTTCTGAAAATAATAAATTGCATACATTAGATCTATTTTTAAAAACAAATTTTAAAGTTATTCTTGGCTGGTGGACTGAATAGTCATTCCATATTGAAATAATAGTATTATGTTCATTTTCCTCTATAAATATTTTCAGCTGTACACTCGAAACCATGGTGACAGGATCCAGACAACAGCTCAGGTAAATGGAAAAGGCTTCCTCCCAAGAAATGAGGTTACCAATTCAGTTTGTTGACTGTTAGTCCCTTAAAAAGGATTAATACTGTGTTTTTTTTTAACTGACCTACCTAAAGAGTCTAAAATATCCTTTACATCTGTAATTAGACAGTCCAATTTATAATTCTCTCGATGAACGGGAGCATCTGTTTCTCCATAGCCTCTCAGATCAAGTGCTACAACTCGATATTCACTTTTAAATTCCCTTAGTTGGTGACGCCAAGAATACCTGCAGGAAACAAGAAACATTAAGAATACCGCAGTAACTAATCCAAAGAGTTACATTACAGCTTTTCTAAGTGGACAACTGTAAGAAACTTTTTATATTAAGAAAGGTTATGTAGGGGCACCTGGGTGGCTCAGTTGGTTAAGCGTCTGACTTGGGCTCAGGTCATGATCTCATGATTCATGAGTTTGAACCCCTGAATCGGGCTCTGTGCGGACACCTCAGAGCTTGGAGCCTGTTTCAGACTCTGTGTCTCCCTCTTCTGCCCTTCCTCCCTGCTCATTCTCTCTCTCAAGAATAAACATTAAAAAAAATAAAAGAAAGGTTATATAGCTGTGTGTGAGCCAGAGGAAGGGACATGTTTGAGAAGGGCACATTGCTGTTTTTTATTAAAATTTATTGTTTTTTTTTTTTTTTTTTTACCAGATCCAGTGGGATATAACAAAGGGCCAATATTTATAGAAACTACAAAATATCTGATATTAAAACCAATATACTTCTTTTTAAAAAAAATTAATGTTTATTTTTGAGAGAGAGAGAGAGTGCAAGTGGAGGAGGGGCAGAGAGAGGGAGATACAGAATTGAAGCAGGCTCCAGGATGCCAGCGGTCAGCACAGAGACAGACACGGGGCTCGAACTCACGGACTGCAAGATCATAACCTGAGCTGAAGTCAGACGCTTAACTGACTGAGTCACCCAGGTGCCCCTAAAACCAATATACTTCCATATGTACTCAAGAAATCAATTTCTAAGCTTTTCTTAAATAATGCTGACAACTATCAGGGAATCTGTACTTACAAATGCTTCTGTATTGCAGGACCATGTAATTCATTAAAAAAAAAACATTTATGAGATGAAGATATATTTCCCTAAAAAGTAGATTTTATTCACTTTACTCCACTGTAAATATGGATCCACATTTTGGTAATCATAATTTACTTATAGATGAAAAAGTCTGAAGATTTTTAAAAAAGATTATCACTAAAAGAATCCAATAGAACAGCTGCTTGAGATAAACCTTTGTTTGCTAAAACCAAACTCTTCTGTGGAGAAGATCCTGAATGAGTACAAACAAGTGTGATATTAAAAACATTTAACAGGGGCACCTGGGTGGCTCAGTCAGTTAAGCATTTGACTCTTGGTTTCGGCTCAAGTCATGATCTCACGGTTTGTGGAATCGAGCCCTGCGACAGACTCTATGCTGAGAGCAGGGAGCCTGCTTGGGATTCATTCTCTCTCTCTCTCTCTCTCTCTCTCTCTCTCTCTCTCTCTCTCTGCCCCTCCCCTGGTTGTGTGCATGAGCACTGTCTCTCTTTCTCAAAATAAATAAACTTTAAGGACAAAACAAAACAAAAAAACCATTTAACAGCCAAAATGGCACCGGCACTGACCAATTAGAATGGCCAGAGTGCTCTTCCCAGGTCCTGGAGGCCTCTGCAGGGCCAGGTAACCCCCCTTTGCTGGGTCATGGAACTGCATTATTGAATGAAATATAGAGATCTGTGAGATTTTCTTTTCTTTTCTTTCTTTTGTTTTCTTTTGTTCTTTCTTTCTTTCCCTTCCTTTCTCTTTCTTTCTTTCTTTCTTTCTTTTCTCTCTCTCTCTCTCTCTCTCTCTCTCTCTCTCTCTCTCTCTCTTTCTTTCAGATTTTATTTTTGTGTAATCTCCATACCCAATGTGGGGCTCATACTTACGACCCTGAGATTCAAGAGTTGCATGCTCTACCAACTGAGCCAGCCAAGGCACCCTGGTCAGTGAGATTTTCTTCAAATAAGCAAAATCATTTGAATAACAAACAGATAAAAAAAAAAAAGACATGAATTTTTCAAAGTGACTCACATGTTGTGGAATTTCAAATATGCATTTAAAAAATGGATCTGCATGCATATCTGTTCATGGAAAGAGTGTAGAATTATCTGACACAAGCCAACTGCGAGAAAAGATTTTTGGAGTGCAATAGGCAAGTGTATACAGGGATCTGAGATTATAAACTAATAGTGAGAGAGACTTCAATGTCAAGGGACACAAAGCAGTAAGATCAATGAAACAAATTATGTATTTTACATCAACAGGTCATCAGGAAGAGTGTCAGACATGGATACAGAATCTATGATCTGTTATTAGAATATCTATGATTTGTGAAAATCTACAAAAGCATTACCAATTAAGACAGATTTGAAAATGTTAAAATAATAAAAAGTGTGTTTCTTAGTGAGGTCATAGCAATGCTATTAATTGTGTCTCTGGGCTGTAACAAATAAAGCAGTTTGTTTCCTTAAAGATACTCATTTGTCAACACATATGATATTATTTTTCTCATTAGCCTTACTTAAAATTTTCAATTGATTTTTTTTTATGTCTTTGTAACTGAGGCCCAACTCTTCCCTCTTTAGGGATTATCTCATTCCCAATCAATAAAGTTCTGCAGATTTAACCTTTTAAATATTTATTTAATCACTTTTCCCATCCATCCCTACTATCATTACCTTAATTCAGGCTTCCATTAATGCAGCAACCTATCGATTGATCTACCTGTATTTCATTCCCCTTAGCTCTATCTTCTACAAAACCAGAGGGAGGTTGTAAAAACAAACTCTGCCATGTAATTTCCCTATTTAACATCTTTTCTTGAATCCCTATTACATGTATATATCAGACATACTGTGGGTTTGGTTCCAGACCACTACAATAAAGCAAAATATCACAATAAAGTAAGTTAAATGAATTTTTGGTTTCCCAGTGCATATAAAAGTTATGTTTACATTGTAGTCTGTTAAGTGTGCAATAGAGTTATGCCTAAGAAACAATGTATATACCTTAATTTAAAAAGTATTATTTGTGGGTCACCTGGGTGGCTCAGTCAGTTTAGCATCTGACTTCGACTCTGGTCATGATCTCATGGTTTGTGGGATCAAGCCCCGCGTTGGGCTCTGCACTGACAGCTTGGAGCCTGCTGGGGATTCCCCCCACTTCTCTGTCTCTCTCTCTCCTTCTCTCTCTGCCCCTCCCCTTCTCTCTGTCTCTATTAAAAATAAATAAACATTAAAAAAAGAATAAAAGCAAGAATTGCTTGTATATAACTGTTGAATCACTATATTGTACACCTGGAACTAACACAGTGTGTTAACTACACTGGAATTAAAATTAAAAGTGTTATTAAAATTAAACAAAAAGAAAAAGAAAAAGAAAAAATACGTTATTGCTAAAAATGTGCTACCCATCATCTCAATTTTCAGTGAGTTGTAATCTTTTTGCTGGAGGGTCTTACCTCAATATTGATGGCTGCTGACTTATCAGGGTGGTGGTTGCTGAAGGCTGGGGTGGCTGTGGCAATTTCTTACAAGAAGACAGCAGTGACGTTTGACATATCAATTGACTCTTCACAAATGATTACTCTGTAGCATGGGATGCTGTTTGATAGCATTTTATACACAGTAGAACTTCTTTCCAAATTGGAGTCAGTCTTCTCAAACCCTGCCTGCTTTATCAACTAAGTTGATGTGATATTCTAAATCCTCTATTGTCATTTCAACAATCTTCACAGCATCTTCACCAGGAGTAGATTCCATCTCAAGAAACCACTGCCTATGCTCATCCATAAGAAGAAATTTCTCATCCATGAAAGTTTTATCATGAGATTTCAGCCATTCAGTCACATGTTCAGGCTCCACTTCCCATTCTAGTTCTCTTGCTGTTTCCACCACACCTGTTACTTCCTCCATTGAAGTCCTGAGCCCCTCCAAGTGATCCATGAGGGTGGGAATCAATTTCTTCCACTCCTGCTCATGTTGACATTTTGACCTCTTCCCATGAATCATGAATGTTTTTAATGGCATCTAGAATGGGACTATTCCAGAAGGTTTTCAATGGACTTTGCCCAGACCCATCAGAGGAATCACTATCTATGGCAACTATAGCCATATGAAATGTATTTCTTAAATAATAAGACTTCAAAGTCTAAGTAACTTCCTGATCCATGGGAAGCACAATGGATATTGTGTTAGCAGGCATACAAACAACATTAATCTGGTTGTACATCTCCATCAGAACTCCTGGGTGACTCCTGGTGCATTGTCAATGAGTAGTAATATTTTGAAAGAAATCCTTTTTTTCTGAGCAATAGGTCTCAACAGTGGGTTTAAAATATTCAGTAAACTGTGTTGTAAACAGATGTGCTGTTATCCAGACTTTGTTGTTCCATTTATAGAAAACAGAGTGGATTTACAATTCTTAAGGGTCATAGGATTTTCAGAATCATCAATGGGCATTGGTTTAAACTTCTTAAGTCACCAGCTATATTAGAAACAAGAGAGTCAGCCTATCCTTTGAAGCTTTGAAGCCAGGCATTGACTTTTCTCTCTAGCTAAGAAAGTCCTAGATGGCATCTTCTACCAATAGAAGGCTACCTGTCTGCATAGAAAACCTATTGTTTATTGTAGCCACATTCATGAATTATCTGAGCTGAATCTTCTCAATAACTTGCTGCAGCTTCTACATCAGCACTTGCTACTTTACCTTGAACTTTTCTGTTACGGAAATGACTTCTTTCCTTAAACCTCATGAACCAAACTCTGCTAGCTTCAAACTTTTCTTCTGCAGCTTCCTCACCTCTCTCATTCTTCAAGGAATTGAAGAGAATTGGGGCCTTGCTTTGAATTAGGCTTTGAATGAAGGGAATGCTGTGGCTGGTTTGATCTTCCATCCAGACCACTACAACTTTCTCCGTACCGAAAACAAGGCTGTTTTGCTTTCTTATCATTTGTGTGCTCACTGGAGTAGCACTTTTAATTTCAAGAACTTTTTCATAGTATTCACAGCTTGGCTAACTGGCACAAGAGGCCTACCTTTTGGCCTATTTTGGCTCATGACATGCCTTCCTCACTAAGCTTAATCATTTCTGGCTTTTGATTTAAAGTGAGAGATGTGCCACTGTTCCCTTCGCTTGAACACTTAGAGGCCTTTGTAGGGTTGTTAATTGGCCTCATTTCAATATTGTTGTGTCTCAGAAAAGAGAGACCCAAGGAGAGGGAGGAAGATGGGGGAGTGGCTTACTGGTAAAGTAGCCAGAACACATACCACATGTATCAAGTTCACCATCTCATGTGGGTGTGGTTTGTAGCTCTTCCAAGACAATCACAGTAGTAACATCAGAAGTCACTGATCACCGAACACCATAACAAATATGATTATAACAATGAAAAAGTTTGAAATATTGCAAGAATTACCAAAATGTGATACAGAGACACAAAGTGAGAAAATGCTTTTGGAAAAGTGACTCTAACTGACTTGCACGACACAGGGTTGCCACAAACCTTCAATTTGTAAAAACCATGGTAGCTGTGAAGCACTATAAAACAAGGTATACCCATACTCATAACATGCAGCCCAAGCTCGTCATTTCGGCAGACAAAAACCTGTAAGGTTTGACTACTGCCCAATCTGCCAGCCTGGTTACTTTATAGTCTTTGTCGTTCGCTAGCTAACAAAAAGAGCTCGCATTTATATCATTCTTACTACATGCCAGGCACAATTCTAAGTGTTTCACATACAGTGATGTTGATCTTCAAAGCGAAACTATGAAGTAGGTATTACCACGTTAGAGCTAAAGAAACAAAAACACAGAGAGGTTAACTGTGTTCCCAAAGGTCACAGAATTAGCAAATAGCAGAGCCAGGATTCAAACCCTGGTAGTCTGGCCTGAGTCCACGGTACACTGCCCTTACTGGTAAGGCACTTGCAGTGAATAAACGCGGTGTTGCGTTTTGCTTTTGACTTTGTTCACCTGATTTCCTTTGTCTGAAACATCATCCTTCTCCACCATTCCCCTCCTCCTCACAATCCTTGCTCTTCCCCTTCACTGAACTCCTTACGCTGAGCATGTCCACTTCCAGGAGACTTCCCAGGCCCCCCACCTTTACAGGCGGGTAGGGTGCCCCTTCACACTATCCCACTTGTACATACACTTTTCAGCATACTGGGCCTGTGTGTTATAATGAACCGGGGGTGTCTGGTGCTTCCACACAATTGGGAGCTCCCTCAGCTCTCAGAATATTTAGTGTAGGCACTCAGTAAAGATGTGTTGAATAAGTGAAACAACTAACGAATGAAAGCCCCGACAGTGCTAGAAATACCAGTTGTTCAATAAAGCTTGAACCGTGAGACAATGACAACTAAAGTTCCCAAGCTCCTGCTGGGAAATTTCTATTCAGTGTCCATGAAAATGTGCATTGTTTGAATAAGTATCTGTGTCTTCATTTAGAATTCATTTAATTAGTTGGGGCACCTGGGTGGCTCAGTCAGTTGAGCATCTGACTTTGGCTCAAGTCATGATCTCAAAGTTCGTGGGTTCAAGCCCCACATTGGGCTTTGAGCTGACAGTGCCAAACCTGCTTCAGATTCTCTCTCTCTCTCTGCCCCTCCCCTGCTCACACACTCTCTCAAAAATAAACATTAAAAAAAAGAATTTTTTTAAATATTTATTTTTGAGAAAGAGAACACAAGCGGGGGCTGGGGGGGCGGGGGTGGTGTGTGCGGGACAGAGGATCCAAAACAGGCTCCACGCTGACAGCAGAAAGCCTGATGCGGGGCTCGAACTCATGAACCATGAGACCACTGTTGAACACTTAACTGACTAAGCCACCCAGACACCCCCCAAAATTTATTTAATTAGAGATTTCAAGGCAGAAATCTGACTCAAAGTAATGTGTAGAATACTGCAATATTTTGCATTTAAAATTTCATTAGAGATTCTGCAAACATAATACCTGTGTATTTCATTCTCTTAATAATTTAAACTGCCTTACAAATAAATTCAACTATTGCTGTTATCCATGAGCAGAACCAAACAATGTCTTAAACATTTCTAAGAAATAGGGCATCTGGTGGGCCACCTGTGTGGCTCAGTCAGTTAAGCCTCTGACTCTTGGTTTCGGCTCAGGTCATGATCTCACAGTTCATGAGTTCAAGGCCCACATCCCGGTCTGTGCTGACAGCGTGGAGCCTGCTTGGGATTCTCTATTTCTCTCTCTCTGCCCCTCTCCTGCTCGCTCTCTCTCTTTCTCTCTCTCTCAAAATAAATAAATACACTTATTTAAAAAAAAGAAATAGGGCAGCTGCTATCTTAATAAATGGCAAGTTAAAAAAAAAAGTTATCTTCCCAGAATTCATAAATAAAGCATATTTGATTCACACTTTAAACTGAAAAAGAAATCACCCCAGTGATAGACTGATGGCATTTCATTCATATGATATAAAACAAAAACGACCCCCGACACAGAAATGAAACATACTACAAAATCAGTAACTCCTAAAAATATTACAAATAAAGCTAGCTATTTTCATCCACATTTTTTTTCTAGGGCCTTTAGGTTATAGCAGAAGACACTTTTGAAAAGGCAACCTCTTTCCTAGTGATTACTCTTGACATAAGAGGGCTCCTGGTTTACCAGGCTAGTCACATTCAGATGTAAAATATCCTTTTCCCCTTCACAACAGAAAAAAGGCCACAGTCATCAGCCTCTGCTCAGCTGTGTGTACGAAGAGCCCTCCCTTGCCTCAGCACTTGAGTAATGACGAATGTATTCCATACAGCTGGTGATGAAGACAAATCAAAGAAACTGCCTGCATCAGCTCCAAATATTTTTAAAAGCAATGCAAATTGAGGTGGAGAGAGAGTGGGAGAAAAACCATCTTCTGACAATTTTATTTTGGGATAATTTAGCTAAAAGTCTCATAGATGTATCTGTTTGATGTTTCCTTCAGCTTTTTTTTTTTTTTTTTTTTTTTTTTTTTTTTTCAACGTTTTTTATTTTTATTTTTGGGACAGAGAGAGACAGAGCATGAACGGGGGAGGGGCAGAGAGAGAGGGAGACACAGAATCGGAAACAGGCTCCAGGCTCCGAGCCATCAGCCCGGAGCCTGACGCGGGGCTCGAACTCACGGACCGCGAGATCGTGACCTGGCTGAAGTCGGAGCTTAACCGACTGCGCCACCCAGGCGCCCCTGTTTCCTTCAGCTTTTAAGAAAGAACACCCAGAATTTTTATTGTTTCCATGTAACATCTGATATTAAATGTCACCAATTCTTAATAGCTATTCTTAGATAATAATGATAAATACAGATAATATATTGCATTTGTATAGTGCTTTTCTGTTTAAAATCATTCTGACACACATTGCCAATTTAGGATTATTTTGTTTTCACAGTATCAAATATTCTGATCTACTCGATCTACAGATAAGCTTATAATTTTATGTGTATTTAGGCAAAACTTTATTAATAGAGGAATAATATTTACACTTATTTTAAAAATTATTTTAAGTTTATTTATTTTAAGAAAGTGAGAGAGGAAGAGCAAGTTGGGGAGGGACAGAGAAAGAGGGAGAGAGAGAATCCCAAGCAGGATCTACGCTGTCAGCACAGAGCCCGATGTGGGGCTCAAACCCAGAACTGGAAATCAGACACCTCGGTTTGACTACATCATACCCTAAACCAAGACCTCTATGTTGAGTCTTACTTTGTCTTTCTTTCCAATCAAATTACCACTATTACCTATTAGGAATCTAGTCAATTCCATTCAGTACTCCATTCAGAAAAAAGGCAGATTCAGAGTTTAGGACAAAGCTGTTTTGATTAAGCCACTTCAAGTCTCTCTCTCTTGGCGTTCCCTTCTCTTTTTCCCAAAGCCCCTTCTCTGGCATTTCATCTTTTTTTTTTTTTTTTTTTTAAGTTTATTTATTTGAGAGAGACAGAGACAGTGCTAGTCAGGGAGGGGCAGGAAGAGAGAGAGAAAATCCCAAGCAAGCTCCAAGCTGCCAAGTGGGGGATCATGACCTGAGCTGAGATCAAGAGTTGGACACTTAACCAATTGAGCCACCCACGCATCCCTATTTACACTTATAAAGGAAATTTACATTGGCTTGAAATGTCAAAGTTTTTTGTTTTGCTGTTTTGGGCTTTTAAAGAAGATAGAGACATGGGGTGTCTGGGTGGCTCAGTCAGTTAAGTGTCCAACTCTTGGTTTTGTCTCAGGTCATGATCACACGGTTTTGTGGGTTTGAGCCCTGCATCAGACTCTGCACTGGCAGCTTGGAGCTTGCTTGGGATTTTCACTCTCTCTTCCTGCCCCTCCCTGACTAGCACTGTCTCTGTCTTTCTCAAATAAATAAACTTAAAAAAAAAAAAAAAAAAGATGAAAATGCCAGAGAAGGGGCTTTGGGAAAAAGAGAAGGGAACGCCAAGAGAGAGAGACTTGAAGTGGCTTAATCAAAACAGCTTTGTCCTAAACTCTGAATCTGCCTTTTTTCTGAATGGAGTACTGAATGGAATTGACTAGATTCCTAATAGGTAATAGTGGTAATTTGATTGGAAGGAAAGACAAAGTAAGACTCAACATAGAGGTCTTGGTTTAGGGTATGATGTAGTCAAACTGAGGTGTCTGATTTCCAGCAATGTCCTTGTAGTTGCTTTAGGACTTTCCCTGAACAAATTGGTAGCTTTCAGATTAACAGCTGGGCAAAGCTCAGTAAATTCAATATGCTCTATTTGAGTCACCAAGTTATCAGGAGTTCATTGTTGTTGTTTTTAAATCTCCTGGAGTAACACATCCAAGACTTGACTTTACTGGTGCAAATGGGACTGGTGTCCAGGGGCCAGTGCCAGGCCTCTTCTAGGCTGTCCCACTCACTGAAGATTAGAGGACATGTACAAGAACCACCAGGCATTTCTCTTTTGCAAAAGAACTCTTATCAAGAGTAAATAATGGGATAATGCTCTGAAATATGTACAAAAAAGTATCATTCTTAAAATATGACAGAATGCATCTACTGTCCTAAATTGAAAGCGTATCACTGCTATTTGCTATTTAGCCCATCCCCCCCCCCCACCCCTCCAGCAACCCTCATTTCTCTGTATTTAAGAGTCTGTGCTAATTGCTCTTTGAAACAATTACCAAATGGTTCAAGAGGCTGTAGGTTTATTTTTATTTTATGTAGGAATAGTTGACTGTTCCACATGTAAGAAGTAAAGTTCCAGGAGAATAAAGAACATGGACAATTACTGAGGTTGGTGTGGGGTGAAGAGACAGAATAGCTTTTAAATCTTCCTCTCTAAAAAGTTAAATATCAACCCCTACCCCAACAGATCATGAATTTTATTTAGAATGATGATCCAAAATGTTAAGGTGAGGTGTTCTAACATTGTTAGCTAACTTTTTAACACCCTCTTGAATGTTTCTATAAAGTGTGAAATTTGAAAGATGAAAACCAGTGTATATTATCAGATAATTATCATTCCTATATACCAAGAACAAGCAGTAGAGGTTAGCTCTGAAGTTCAAAAACAAGGTGTGCCTTAGGTTTAAATGAGATGATCTACACAAAACACTTAGAAGAGTGCCTGGCACACAATAAATGGTCAGTAAATGTTAACTGTCATCATCATCATCATCATCATCATCATCATCATCGCCAGAATCAGAAAATTATCTTTTTACAGGTCTGGGACAATGGCCTGTCCCCAAATTTCTTCATTACTATCACTTTTATTTAAAAATTAAATCCAAGTTAGTTAATATATAGTGTAATAATGATTTCAGAAGTAGAATGTAGTGATTCATCACTTACTTATAACACCCAATGCTCATCCCAACATGTGCCCTACTCAATGCCCATCACCTATTTAGCCCATCCTCCCCCACACCCCTCCAGCAACCCTCAGTTCTCTGTATTTAAGAGTCTGTTATGGTTTGTCTCCCTCTCTTTTTTTAATCTTATTTTCCCTTCCCTTCCTTTATGTTCATCTGTTGTGGTTCTGAAATTCCATGTATTAGTGAAATCATGATATTCATCTTTCCCTGACTTATTTCACTTAGCATAATACACTCTAGCTCCATCCACATCATTGCCAATGGCAAGATTTCATTTGTTTTGATCGCCAAGTAATATTCCATTATTTTACTATCACTCTTAAACCTAGAATTCCACTATCACATATTCTTCACCTCCTTTAAAATTTTAAAGATTTTGAAAAAAAAATATTAAAAAAAAAAAGGGATGGCACCTGGGTGGCTCAGTTGGTTAAGCATCTGGCTTTGGCTTAGGTCATGATCTTGTTGGTTCACGAGTTTGAGCCCCACATTGGGCTCTGTGCTCACAGCTCAGAGCCTGGAGCCTGTTCCATATTCTGTGTCTCCCTCTCTCTCTGCCCCTCCCCCACTCACACTCTGTCTCTGTCTCTCAAAAATAAATAAACATTAAAAAATATATTGAGGATTTTGTATCATCCAAAGTCCTGATTGAAAATGCAGCTAGCTCTCAAAGAGGTATGATCTCAAAGCACTTTAGTTAATACTTTATCAGTAAAAGGGACTTTATTAATAAATGCATGGAGGACATTAGTGCTGGCACATGGATCTCCACATTGAGCGAATGGGAATGAAGGAAGAAAAGGAAACATTTACAGAATATTCTCTGGGGCTATGTAAAAGGCCTTCTGCATATTTTGCCTTTCTTTATCTTCACAACAGCTCTGCTAGATTATTGCAGATGATCGTGCAGGATCCTGCAGCAAGTAAGTGATTAAGCCAGAATTCACCGCCCATGTTACTTTATGCAGATTTGACTAAGGTTTCAGACTTACATCTTACTGTGAGCCAATCATATCAAGCACTCCACTAAACGAGTCCACATACATATGCTTAAATTGCACTGGGTTGTTTACCACCTAATTAAGTTGTCTCCAGATGGAAGAACAGATAAAAGTTTAACATGAAAACGACTTATGTTTATTCATGTAGGCAAATCCAAGGGGAGGAAAATCTTTGTGAAGGGAATATCTCAGAAAAAGACATCTATAGCCTTTTTGCTCTGGAAAAATGATGAGGTAAATGGGGTCTTGCCATCCCCCATTCTTTTCTTCAATGCCTAATACTTCCTAGTGTGCTGGCATTCTCAATGTATTTATTAATAAACTCTCTTTCACTGATAAAATGTTAACTGAAGTATATTAGGGTCAGACCTCTTTCAGAACCACGTACATTTTTAATCAGGACTTTGGATAACACAAAGTCTTTAAAACTGCGAAGGAGGTGCAGAATATGTAATGGTGAAATTCTAGGTGTTAAGAGTGATAATAAGGGAGAAATTTGGGGACAGGGCATTGTCCCAGACCTTTAAAAAGATACCATATATTCTCCCTTTCCGTCAGCTCAGAGAATATGATGATTTTTCATCCATTTTTTTATGGTTTGTGAACTGTCTCAAAATCATAGCTCTGTGTTATCAAAAATCCAGTTTTCTTTTACCACCATATGTAGCATTGGTTAAAAAGATATTTATTTTTGCAAATTTTTAAAAATGTTTTTATTTATTTTTGAGAGAAAGAGACTGAGCGTGAGTGGGGGAGGGGCAGAGAGAGAGAGAGAGAGGGAGACACAGAATCCAAAGCAGGCTCCAGGCTCTGAGCTGTCAGCAGGCTCTAACTCATGAACCACGAGATCATGACCTGAACCAAAGTCAGACACCCAACCGACTGAGCCACCCAGGCGCCCCCACAGGAAGATATTCATTAAAAAAAAAAAAAAAAAGTTTATTTATTTATTTTTGAGAGAGAGAAAGAAGAGGAGAGAGAGAGAGAGAGAGAGAGAGAGAATCCGAAGCCGACTCCACACTGTCAACGCAGAGCCTGATACAGGGCTGAAACCTACAAACTGTGAGATCAGGACCTGAGCTGAAACCAAGAGTCAGACGCTTAAGCGACTGAGCCACCCAGGCATCCCAAGATATCCATTTTTTAAAAGTTTAATCATATGTTGTTTTCATCTGTACTCAGGTTCAAAGGAGAACAGAATATTTTCTCCTAGGTAACTAACAACTATGTATTTTTGGTTATAGGTTTTTTCCTAATGTGAAATATTCAGGTCTTTCATTTGTCCTGCATTCATATGAGCCTTTTGCTATGTGCTGGGAAATAGTTCATTCTCAATTTCCATGAGCCCTCTCCTCTCTCTCCACCTTCCTCTTAACCCAGGCTTCACCCGAAGCTTCCAGATAAACAGGCACTCTATGCCTTTGGTTTCTTTCAAATCTCCTTTTCCTACCCAATGTTGTATTTTGCTGGCAGCAAATACTATAAAAACTGTTTTGTAGCTAGTTCAGAAATTTGAAACACTAAACCATACTTCTTTTAGTTCTCAAAAAAAAAAAAAAAAAAAAAAAGGCTAGCACCATGCACGTTCCTTTAGAATACAAGGAAAACCATAGGGAAGGATAACTGGGTAAGTGGGCATAGAGTAAGGTCCATGAAAAGTCATAACAAGACAATGACACTGTGATAAGACAAGTCCTTAATGCACATGAAAAAGTTGGTTGGCAAGTTTACCAGAATTCTGGAAATCCATGAAGCAGCAGCATAAGTGGTTTGCCTCTTTCACCAGTAGCAACATAATGAAATCTTAACCCCGAATCCTGCAGTAGAAAATAGAGGGCATGGAATTTTAGTGATATCTTGTGTTGATTGTCAAAGTAAGTGCATTTAGTATTTCCATTTCATTAAAGAAAAAACTTGCATTATTTTTAATATCAAGAAATAAAATAAATATTATTGAATTTCAAAAAGGAAAAAAGTCCCATGATTTATTAATAGGGCAAATTAGATTTACTTTTCTAAACATTGCTCTTTGTAGTACCTTCCCTCTTCCCGTCTTGTTCTCCTTACAAGGTCAATTTGTATGTTATAAGCTTCTGGAACAGTGTCACAGTTTGTGACTTTCATCTTACTGATGTGTCACATTCCATCTCATTCAAATTCTGCAGGACATGTAAATAATTCTGATCTGAATTTATATTCCTGCCGTGTTTACCTCCTAGTCATGTACTTTTCTCAGCTTGCCCGTCAAGAGCTGTGCCATCAGTTATATAATTCACACCTCCTTTCCTTATTTTTAGTTCTCTCCTTCCCACATTATTATTTTAAGTTGAGAGTTGTATGTACCGTTCCCCTTGCCTCCTGCTCCTCATGTCATGTCAATGTATTTCTAACAGCAGGATGCTCTGAGTGCTCAAGACTTTTCTCTGCATGCGGGAGACAAGACTGCCCAAGGAAAAGCATAGGGGTGAGACAGGAATACAGCAAATATAAGGCAAGCTGAAAAGAGGAAAATGGAGAAAAAAGCAAGAAAAGAAAACAAAAACTCAGAAAGAAGTGAAGAAAGAAACCAAGAACCAAAAGCTGAGCCCAGAGACTGGGTGTTATATCAGGTAACCCAAGCAAAGGGGTTTTCAGATGTGAAGAAATCTTAAAAGGTCAATTAATTCAACCCCATCATTTTGACAGGTTAGGAAACCGAAGTTCAAAGATGTGAACATGGGTCATAAAGGTGGTTGGGAGCAGGGCTGTGAGCAGAACCCCATTTTCTTCTACCTTGCAGGACAATGTTCTTTTCCACTCCATGGTTCTGTCTCTGGGGCAACTCTTTAGGGTGGCCAGAGTCAGGGGAAAAGCATTATGAGGAATTCCAGATGATTCTTTCTCACTGCTTTTCTTCCTCAGATAACAAACCTGACTTTACCCTCAATTGCAAAATGCCTTTCTAGAAGTTCAGTAACTTCTGTTATTGGTGATGAATCTTGGCCACTTGATTGGATTTAGTGAACAAATACTTTATTGCACTTACCATGTACTAGGCGCTGTTCTAAGTTTTTGTTTATTTGTTGTCTTTTAAAGTTTTTTCCCCCCATATATTAATTCCTTTTATTCTCATATCAACCCCAGGCTGAATAAGGGTAAGAAAAATGTGCCCGTGGTCTTTTGAACTCTAGCTGCTGGACACTCTAGCTCCTATTAGGAATCCTCCACTTGGTGACATAAATATCCCCTCATGTGAAGCTAGTTTTGAAAGTCTTGTGAGTCAGACTGCAGGGTGCATCATGAAAAGCTGTATCTCTTCACCACCTGGAGCCTCACGAAATGGAATATCCATGGGCTGCCAGGAGGCTTGGGACAAGCATGAACAGTTCCAGTCTGAATGCATGGTTGACATTTGCTTTTTATTCCACTCCTTTGGTCTCTGACTTCATAAGTCTGCTTTCTTGCCCACAAACATATACCATTTGTTTATTGTTTCACACTGGTTAGGTCATCTGCGAACGCTCCATTCCGCTACTCTGAATAAAAGTCCTATTTCCAATGACTTACTCTATTTACTCTTTCAATCTCTAAAATTTGGACAAAGACAGCCTCATGAGACAGTAGGGCGCCTAGGAACAATCCCCTACAGCTGATCTGAGTTCTAAAGGGCAAAAAGGTGACACGAGACAGCTTTCCCTTACAGGGAGCAGAATTATTCTGGGTTGCTGTGGTGGAGCAGGAGGGGACAGTAATATATATAGGACCCTGATGAGAGACCCTCCACATAACCTATTCTCAGTTCCTCTCTCTCCCTCTCACTCCCTCCCCCCCCCACCTCACACACACACACTCACTCACACACACACACACACACACACACACACACGCGCGCGCGCGCGCGCCCGACCCCAGTCCCGCCACACCTCGCCCCGCTTGCTTCCCCTTGGTATCTTCCCTGTCTCCGCCGCGCGCTCTGGCGAGACCCAGGAACCCTAAGGGACGCTGGGCGTCATGGAAGGAGCAGCCCCGCGCGCTCTGCTCTCGCGGCGGTCACGTTCCCTCCCGATACCGCCGGGCCGCGCCGGCCTTCACCTTGATCCGCACGTAGCAGTGGGTACCCAAAGAGGGGTCGTTCAAACACGCGGGAGGGTGTTCCCGGGCGACCCTCCGGAAGGTCTGAGCGGGT
The DNA here is from genome assembly GCF_023721935.1 of Panthera uncia. Lineage (NCBI taxonomy): Eukaryota > Metazoa > Chordata > Mammalia > Carnivora > Felidae > Panthera > Panthera uncia. Next base: position 28,124,694 of record NW_026057585.1, read on the forward strand.
CCCTTGCCGATGCTCCACAAAAGTTTGAGCAGGTAGATGGAGGCGCACAGCCCGCAGTAGCAGTAGACCAGGGACCAGAAGAGCAGGGACCGGATCGTGACCGTCAGGCGGAGCAGGCAGTCCCGCAGCCTCGCCATCGGGTGGGGCCGGCGGCGGGGCCCGCTGCCCTTCCGAGGCGCAGGAGCGGCGGCGCTCACTCGGGCTGCGGAGCGAGACAGCCGGCGCGGCGGCGCGCCTCCCTGCGGGGCCCCGTGGTGGCTGCGCTCGGCCGGCGTCCCGTGGCCCGGCCGCGGGCTTCCGCGCTCACTGTGCGCGCTCGGGGCCGCTGCGCCCTGCCCGGGAGCACCGCGGGGCAGACCCCCTGCCCTGCAGGTTCCGCCCGGGACTGGGCGAGGGCAGAGCCCGGCCTTCCTCCGCAGAGTGAGACCCCGGTTCGAAATTGCCAAACTGTGGGGAACAAGAAGGTGAGACTTTCCCAAATCATCCTCCGCTCTTACTTTGACCCGTGTTCAAGTCCTCCCATTGCCTGCTTAACTGCTGGCATTTCGTTAGGCCTTTTTCTGGATCAGAGAATTCTGGGGGCGCGCGGCCAAGAGAGGCAGTGAACGATTTCCATACTATATGACAGACGTTATTACTTTATTCATTCCTAACACTCTTCTGAAGGTGTTGATGTTCTCCAACAAGGTTGAGAGTGGTTATCAGCCCAGCTAGGCCTCGCCGGTTCCAACGGCACGCCTCTGGAAACCCCTGGTCTGTTTTCCATCCCTCTAAGTTTTCCTTTGCAAGACTATTATATAAATGCGATCATGAAATATGTAACTTTTTGTCTTTGGCTCCTTTTACCTAGCATAATGCATCTGAGATGCAACTACGCGGCTCCATATATTGTTTCTTTTTTATTGCTTGCTAGTGTTTCATTGAATGGATGTGCCATATTGTTTATCCATTACCCAGTTAAAGGACATTTGAGTTGTTTCCAGTTTTGTGGTTAGGAATAAAACCACTGTAAACATTCGTGTGAAGTTTTTTGGGTGAACTTAAGTTTTTCTTTCACGTGGGTGAGTACTTAGAAGTGGGACTTCTGGGTCAGGTAAAACGTGCATTTAACTTCATGAGAAACTGCCAAACTGGCTTCCAAACTGTACAACTTTGAATTCATACCAGCTACGGATGGGAGTTATGGTTTGGTTATATTCTTGCAAGAAATTGGTATTGTCAAAAAAAAAAAAATATTTTCAATTGTTGTAATTCCAGGAAGTGTGTAGCATCTCATTGAAATTTTATTTTACATTTCCCTAGTGACTAATAATGTGTGGGGATCTTTATGTACTTGTGTGCCACTCGAATATATTCTTCTTTGACAACGTGTCTGTTAAGATCTTTTACTCGTTTTTAAAAGATTGTGTTGTTTGTTTTCTTACTATCGAGTTCACGATTTGTCTATATACTTTGGATACAAATCCTTTATCACACATCATGCGATTTGCAAATATTTTCCCAGACTGTCTATGCCTTTTCAGTCTTATAACGGAGACTTTTGAAGAGCAGAATTTAATTTGTATTTTAAATTTCTGTTTATGTATTTATTCTTTTAAAGTAGGATCCACACCCAGTGTGGGGTTCAAACTCATGACCCTGATATCAAGAGTGGTACACGCCACTGAGTCAGCCAGGTGCCGCCCAAAATTTCTTAATTTTGATGCCATCCAATTTATCACTTTTTGTCTTTTATAGATGGTACTTTTGGTCTTGTATGTAAGAAATCTTTGCATAACTCATGGTTAACAGGATTTCTTTCTCCTCTGTTTTCTTCTAGAAGTTTTATGGCTTTATTTTTTATATTTAGGTCTATGAATAATTTTTTTCCAAAACTTTTTACTGTTTATGTAAACATTTTTAATTGCACTATAGCTAACATATGGTGTTCTATTAGTTTCAGGTGAATTCACCTGACAAATGCACTAATTCACCTGAAACTAATAGTGATTCAACAACTCTCTACATTACTCAGGGCTCACCATGATAAGTGTTCTCTTAATCCTCTTCACCTGTTTCACCCATTCCCCCCACCTCTTCTTTGCTAATCATCAGTTTGCTTTCTATAATTAAGAGTCTGTTTTTTTTAATATATCTCCTTTTTTATTCATTTGTTTTGTTTCTTACATTCCACATGAGTGAATTCATATGTTATGAATTCAAAAAAATTTGAATTTGTCTTTCTCTGATTGACTTATTTTGCTTGACATTATACCCTCTAGATCCATCCATGTTGTTGCAAATGGCAAGATGTCATTATTTCTTATGGCTGAGTAACATTCCTGTGTGAGACAGAGAGAGAGAGACATCTGTTTTATCCATTCATCTATGGATGGACACTTGGGCTGTTTCCATAATTTGGCTGTTATAAATAATGTTGTAATAACACAGGGGTGCCTATATCTTTTTGAATTGGTGTTTTTGTAGTCTTTGGGTATATACCCATTAGTGGAATTACTGGATCATATGGTAATTCCGTTTTTAATTTTTTTTTGAGGAACCAGGTTTATGATCCATTTTGAGTTAATTTTTGTATAGGGTACAAAGTATGGATTGACATTTATGTGTTGCATGTGGATGTATAATTGTTTTGGTACGATTTGTTGAAAAGAGTGTTCTTCCTCTACTGAATTGCCTTTGTGCCTTTGTTGAAAATCACTTGATGTGCAGGACTATTTCTAAGCTGCTAGTCTGTTTCGTTGAGCTGTGTGTCTGTATTTTCTCCAGTACCACACTTGTCACTACTTTTGAAAGTAGTACAGTAAGTCTAGAATTCAGATGAGTCCTTAAACTTTGTTCTTCTTTATAAAAATTGTTTTTGGGGGTACCTGGCTGGCTCAGTCAGTTAAGCCTCCAACTCTTGATTTCAGCTCAGGTCATGATCTCATGGTTGTGGGATTGAGCCCTGCAATGGACTCCACACTGAGCGTGGGGCCTGCTTAGGATATTCTTTCTCCCCACTACCCCCACTCATTCTCTTTTTCTGTCTCTCAAAATAAATAAATAAGCATTGGGAAATAAATAAAAATTGTTTTGGCTACTCTTAAGTTACTTAACCTTTTCCAAAATTTTTTTTTTTAGTATTTACTATTTTTAGGCAAAAATTGTTAATTGAAATGCATTGTATCTATTGATACACTTTTCTTGGAGAAAAGTGATATTTTAACAATATTATGTTATTCAGTCCATAAACATGATATATCACTCCATTTATTTAGATCTTCTTTGATTTCTTTCATTAGTTTTTTTATCATTTAAAACATGCAAATATTGCATATGTTTTGCAAGATTTATACCTTAGTATTTCTTTTTTTATATTATTGTAAATGCTACTTTTTTCAATTTCCAGTTGCTTATTACTAGATTTTTGGTTTTTGTCTTGGATCCTGAGACCTTGCTACACTCACTTATTAGTTCTAGTAGCTTTTTGAAAGACTGGGATTTTTTATGTAGATAACCATGTCATCTGTGAATAGAAACAGTTTTATTTCTTCTTTTCCTGTATGTTTGCCTATTATTTCTTTTTCTTGCCATATTGCACTGGCTAGGACGTCCAGTACAATAATGAGCAGGAGTGGTGAGAACGGACATCTTTACCTTATTCCTGATCTTAGGGTTCAGAAAGCATTCAGTCTTTCACTGTCAAACATTATATTAGCTAAATATTTAATTAGATGCCATTTATCATGTTGAGGAAGTTCTTTTCTGTTTCTGGTTTTGGAGAGGTTTTTTTGTTTTGCTTTCTTTTGTTTTTCATAAATGGAGGTAAAATTTTGTCAAAGGCTTTTGCTTCTCTTGAGATAATCATAGTTTTTCCTCTTTAATCTTTTTGACTTGGTTAATTACATATAAAATTTTTTAATGTTGAACCAACCTTTCATTCCCAGATTAAACCCTACTTGATCATGAAATATATATTTTTTGTAGCTTGTTGAAATCAACTTAATACTTGGTTGATGATTTTTACATCTATATTTCTTATCTATTTTCTTATATATTCTGGAAGAATTTATATAAAATTAGTATTATTTCTTCCTTAAATGTTTGGTAGAATTATCCAAAAAAACCACCTAGGCCTTGAGTTGTTTTTTTAATTCTTTTTTCTCAAAGATTTTAAAATACAATTTATTTATTTAAAATATACTTCAATATGTTTAATAGTTATAGAACTATTCAGTGATCTGTTTCTTCTTTGCTATTTTGTCTCAAGAATTTTATCCATTTCATGTAAGTTGTTGAATTTATGGCCATAGCGCTCTTCATGCCCTTATTATCTATTGAATGTCTGTGGATTTGTGATGTCCTCCCTTTTACACTTGGCATTCATAATTTGTGTCTTTTGTTTTTCTTGGTAAGTCTGGTTAGAGGCTTATTTTATTATTTTTTTAGAGAAGAAAGCTTTTGGTTTTATTTTCCTTTTTTTTTTTGCTATTAATTTCATTGATTTCTGCTCTAATTTCCTTTCTTCTGCTAGATTTAGGTTTAGTTTGCTTTTCTCTTTTTAGTTTCTTAAGATAGAAGCTTAAATGATTGATTTGAAATCTGTTATGTTTTAATGTAAGCATTTAACGCAAAAAAAAAAATTTCCTCTTAGTGCTTCTACTGCATCCCATAAATTTGAATATGTTGTGTTTTCATTTTTATAAAATTCAAAGTATTTTCTAATTCTTCATGTGATTACCCTTTTTACAATGTGTTATTTAGAAATGCTTAATTGCCAGATATTTGAGGGGATTTTGTGGATATATTTTTTGTTGTTAATTTCTAGTTTCAATCCAGTATTGTCCAAGAATTTACCTGGGAAACTATCTATTCTTTTAAATTTGTCAAAGTTTGCTTTATGTCTCCGAATATGGTCTACTTTGGTGAATGTTCCAACTGCATTTGAAAAGTTGTTGTTACCTGGAGTGTGGTATACATGTTAATTAGGTAAATTGGTTGGCAATGCTGTTCAGGACTGTTAGGATCCTTACTGATATCCTGTCTACTTGTTTCATCAATTGCTGAGAGAAGAATGTTGAAATCTATCAATAATGGGGGATTTGTCTGTCTTTCTACACAATCCTACTGTTTTTGCTTTAGATAGTTATATTTTGGAACATTTATAAATATGATAAAATGAATTTTTATAATTACCTCCATGTATGTCATTCTCAGTGTTCTTCATTCATTATATAGATACAAGTTTCTCTCTGGTATCATTTTCCTTCTATCAGAGAACTTTAACCTTTCTTGTAGAATAGGTCTGCTGGCAATAAATTCTTTCAGGTTTTGTTTATTTGAAAAGTATTTATTTCTCCTTCAATTTTGAAAATATTTCCAGTGGATATAGAAGTTTAGGTTGACAGGATTTTCATTTCAGAACTTTAAAGATGTCCCTTCATTGTCTTATGGCCTTCACAGTTTCTGATGAGAGGACTGCTGTGTTTTTATCTTTGTTCTTCTGTATTTAATGCCTTTTTTACTTTGAGTATCTCAGTATTTTCTGTTTGTCTTTGCTTTTAGCAGTTTAAATATGATATATCCAAGTGTGTGGGATTAGGGGTGGGTGGGTATTTATCTTGTTTAGCATTTTATAAGCTTCTTGAATTTATGGTTTTGTGTCTTTCATTATGTGAAATAATGGGAAAAAAAATATGCTAGTCTCTGTCCCTAGTTCCTGTCACAGAGCTCCTGAAACCCTTGTAATTCCTAAGTGATGAGACCATTAGGAGCATCGTTTGTTCTAATATTTGCTCTTTAACCTGTACCTGACACGGGGCTCCTAAGACCTTCATAAACTCATAGTGGTGAGAGCACTAGGAACATCTTTTGTTCTAATGAGGTGACTCTGAGTGGGCTCCTGGATGGCTCCTGGATGGTGACTGGTTACCAGAAAGGCCAAGCCATTATTAGAAGCTTGGACTTTCAGCTCCCTGCCTCCTCCAGAGGGAGAGGGGCTGGAAATAGAGTTAATAATTGATCATGCCTATGTGAGGAAGCCTACATAAAAATCTCAATTCTCTGGGGCTCAGAAAACTTCCAGGTGGGTGAATACATCCATGTACCAGGATGATGTACCTCAACTTCACAGGGACAGAAGTTCCTAAACTCAGGACCCTTTCACAACTTGTCCTATGTATCTCTCCATCTGACTTTTCATCTCTATCCTTAATTATATCCTTTAATAAACTGGTAAACAGAAGTGTTTCTCTGAGTTCTGTGGGCCACTCTAGCAAATAATTGAATCCAAGGTGAAAGGAGTTCATGGGAACCTGTGAATTGTAGCCAAGTTGGATAGAAGTTGTGAGTAACCTGGTGACATACTACTTGCAATGGACCTCTGAGGTGGGGGTCAGTCTCATGGGATCTGATGCTATCTCCAGGTAGACAGTGTCAGAATTGAGTTAAATCAGAGGACACTGAGATGGTATTGCAGAGAATTGCTTGGTGGCGGGAAAACCCCTACTATGTGAGTAGTAAAAGAGGCACACAGGAGAAAGAACTGAGGGTTTCCCTCTACTTAGAAGGAAAAACTGGAGGCTTTTTCCAATACATAATAATCTTGAAGAATTCTCAGCTATTGTCCTTTCAAATATTTCTCTAATTCCATTATCTCTCTCTTCTCTGAGATTTCGGTTTTATGTTATACTGTTTAATATTGCCCTACAGCTTTTGGACATTCTGTTTTGTTGTTTCCACCACACCTTACTTTTTGTGTTCTTTGCTTTTTTGTTCTGGTGATTTCTTTTGATCAGTATTTAGGTTCACTAATTCTTTCTTTGGCTGTATTGATTCTATTGATAAGCCCATCAAACACTATCTTCATTTCTGTTACCAGGTTTTTCATGTCTAGCATTTCCATTTGATTTTTTTTTTATGGATTTCTATCTTTCTATTTGAATTACCCATTTTTAACTTTTTTTAAGTTTTATTTATTTTGAGAGAGAGAGCAAGCATGTGCAAGGATGAGCAGGAGAGGGGCAGAGAGAGAGAGATTGAGAGAGAGAGACAGAGAGAGAGAGAGAATTCCAAGCAGGCTTAACTGTCAGCACAGAGCCTGATTCAGGGCTTGATTGCACAAACTGTGAGATCATGACCTGAGCCAAAATCAAGAATTGGATGTTCAACTGACGGAGTCACTCAGGCACCCCTGAAATTACACATTTGATCACACATTGCCCATTTTTCCTCTAGAGCTTTTAATACGTTAATCATAGTCATTTAAATTTTTAAAAATATTTTCAGCTATGTATCATCCTTTAGTCTTTTTCTTTCTTTTGATTGCTTTACCTTTACCAGTGGGATTTTTGTTTTCCTTGATGTTTTGTATGTCTCAAGTTTTGTTGAAAGACATTGTGTGTAAGACTATAGAGAAAGATATCTATTTTTTGCCTGAAAATTAACACGTGTTTTCTTTTGCTATGCTTTTAGTATGGAGGTTGTCAGTCTAGTCAGATGTTGATTGGATTTGTTGGATTTGTTGCTATGGTTACCCCCAACACCATAAATTTCAAATTTCTCTAGTGTTACCCTGTGTTTAGGGTGGAGACTGGTTTGCCAGTGAATTTTTCTCAGTATCTGCTACATGCTCATCTTTAAGTCTTTCTTTATGCTTGGTGATAGAGAGATGGTCTCTCTCCATGCTTTTGCTCCTCTGATAGCAGTGGACTGCTTCTGTTACTGAATGCTTATTACCGTGGTGGTAGGAAGTACAGGAGGGAAAAGGGCATTCTCTGCTGTTCTAATTCAACCTCACAGGCAGACACTATGGATATTAGGATATCAGAGCATCTTGGATTTCAAGGTGAGATCTTCTCAATGATCTTTCCTGTCCCCAGTGACAGGGTCTCTCTAATGGTCTAGAGCCATGATACATTTCCTGCCCCTGTCCCAGATTAGGTTTATTTCTGTTTTCTTCTCCCCAGCTGTAGTAGGTCATGATCAGTGTCCTATAGGTGGTAGAGTTTGCTGGGGTCATGATCTCACAGCCTGTGAGTTCGAGTCCCACATCGGGCTCTGTGCTGACAAGCTCAAGCCTGGAACCTGCTTCTGATTCTGTCTCCCTCTGTCTCTGCCCCTCCCCTGCTCACACACACACTCTCTCTCTCTCTCAAAAATAAATAAACATAAAAAAAAAAAGTTGGTCTAAGTTCCTGGATAATATAGTGGTAGATTTCCTTGTGAGGTCCTGCTTTGTCCTTCACAACTTCTAGGATGTGAACTGCACTAGCAAAATCATTTAACCATCTGTATCAGTTAACACAGAGTAGCATCATTGATTTTGGGTTTTTGAACCAGATCATAGCCAAGAAGTGTGTTCATCCCTTTATGACAATTCCCAGGCATTGATATCTGACTTGTTGAAGCATGTTGCCCAGTGAACATCAAACTCCTCATCTGTCTCATGTGACTCCTGGGAGCAGCAGGGAATTGACTGGAAAGTGTCCATGAGGCTGGAGGACAGAGCAGGGTACAGGAGGCCTCAGGGGCTGGCATTGGGGGGTGGCTGCTGCTGCACTGCAAAGGGGTAGAGTGGGCGCCAAGCATGATGGTGATGGCGGCACACAGTCTAAGGCTAAAGGGAAACTGGGTGAGGCTTTGTATGTTTTATTTATAAGAAAGTGACAACTGGTTTCTAGTGTGGCTAGATACCATTTTACATTCCCACAAGAAATGTATGAATGATCCAGTTTCTCTGCATCCTTGCCAGCATTTTGTGTAGTCACTATTTTTTATTTTAACCTTCCTGATAGATGTGCAGTGAAAGCTCATTGTGATTTCAATTTACATGTCACTGATGGCTACTAATGATGGTGAACATGCTTTCATATGTGTGTTTGCTATATGTATATGCTGTTTGGTGAAATTTTGTTCATGTCTTTTGCCCATTCTAATTAGTTCTTTTTACTGTTGTATTTTGAGATATATCTATCTATATCTATATCTATCTATATAGATAGATAGATAGGTATTCTTATATGCCATTCCTTGTCAGACATGTGGTTTGTAAATATTTTCCTAATCTGTAGCTTACCTTTGCACAGAGAAAAATTTCTAATTTTGATGAGATCCAGTTTATCAGTTTTTTCATTTATGGACCATACTTTTGGGATCAAGTCTAAAAACTCTTTGCCTAACCGTAGAACCTAAAGATTTTTTTTTCTAAAATTTTTATAGTTTTCTATTTTACATCTGAATCCAAGATCCATTGTGTGTTACTTTTTGGATGAGATACAAGTTTTAGGTTGAGTTCCCAGTCCCATGGATATCCAATTGCTCCAGCACCATTTGTTGAAAAGACTGTCTTTTCTCCATTGAATTGCACCATTGTCAAAAATCACTTGAGCCTATTTGTGTGGGTCTATTTCTGAGTTCTTTGCTCTGGGGTCAACTATTCCATTAATACCACATTTTCTTGATTACTGTAGCTTTATAATAAGTCTTAATATCGTACAGAATTATTCCTCTCACCTTTTTTGTCAATGTTCTTCATTCTAGCGCCTTTGCCATTCTGAGTTTTAGCATAAGCTTGTCTATGTCTGTGAAAAACTTCACTAGGATTTTATAGGATGTGCATTAAAACAGATTAGTTTGAGAACTGAATCTTTCCTGTGTTGAGTCTTCCAATCTATGAACACAATAGGTCTGTTTAATTTTTCTTCAATTTCTTCCATAAGCATTTTGTAATTTTCAGCATACAGATCCTGTACATTTTGTTAAACATATACCTAAGTATTTCATTTTCTTTGGAGTGATTATAAATGTTACTGTTTTTAAGTTACCATATGCTCATTAGTAAGAGAGATCAGATTTATTTTTGTATGTTGATACTGTATTCTGTGACCTTGCTTATGTCATTTATTGTAAGTTTTTTGTAGATTTCTTGGGATTTACCATGTAGAAAATCATGTGCAAAAATTCAGCTAAATTCAGAAACTGCTTAAATGTTACAATTACAAAAAAAAAATCCCCATAGCTTATGGTGAAATCCTGTACTTTTCTTTAAAATTGTAAATAAGAATGATTACTATCGCTTCCATTATTTGATATTATTTTGGGAAAGTATAGCTAATGAAATTGAAAAAAACCCAACTGAGACAATCTGTATGACTTTTCTTTTTCTTGCTTTATTACATTGGGTGGAATTTCTAATTCTATGTTGAATAAGAATGGTTCAGAGTGGATATTCTTGCCATGTTCCCAAATTAGGGGGAAATCATGGAGTCTTAAGTACAACATTAGCTGCAGATTTTTTCTGGATGCTCTTTATACTTAACACCATTAAGTATAACATTAGCTGTGGATTTTTTCTGGATACTCTATCAGATTGAAGAAATTTCCCTGAAAAACTTGCTGAATCCAAACAAGTTGGATTTTGGATTACACTGATTAATTTCAAATGTTGAAACAGCTTTGCATACCTGGAATAAATCAATTTTTCATGGTATATAATTATGTTCATCTATTGTAGCATTTACAAAATTTGCTAATATTTTCTTGAAGATGTTTGTGTATAACTAAATTCATGAGAGATAATGCCTGCAGTCTTTTTTTTTTTTTTTTTTTTTTTTTTTTTTTTTTTTTGTATTTGGTTTTAGTATCAGGGTAATACTGGCCTTATAAAATGAATTGGGAAGTGTTCCTTCTTCCCAATGATAAAATTTGTCCTGTCATGGGACACGTGGCTGGCTCAGTCAGTACAGCATGTGACTCTTGATCTTGGGGTTGTAAATTTGAGCCCCACATTGGGAATAGAGATTACTTGCAATCAAAATCTTAAAAAAGAAAATTTTTGTCCTGTTGATAAAAATTATATAACCAATTTCTGGAAGAAGAGTTTTCTGGAATAGATTTTTCTGGAAGAGACTGTCTTAAATTAGCATTAATTGTTCCCTAAATGTTTGGTGTAATTTTCCAGTGGAACTGTATAGGCTTGGAGATCTCTTTCTCAGGAGCTTTTAAATTATGAATTGAAATTAATGTTACAGGGCTATTCAGATTATTTCATTTTGAATTTTGGTAGTTTATGATTTGAAGAATTGGTCCACTTCAATTTTTTAAATGTAGTTATTGGTAGTATTCCTTTCTATTTTTTTTTTAATAGTTGTAGGATCTTTGGTGATATTCACTACTACTTTCTTACTGTTGGTAATTTGTGTCTTTTTGTTAGTCTTGCTAGCTGTTTAAACACTTTACCTTTTCTCCCTCAACCAGCAGCTTTTTTTGTTTGTTTGTTTTTTTCAATTTCATTAATCTCTGCTCTGATCCTGCTTTGGATGTGCTTTTTCTAGGTTGTTGATTTAGGGAATTAAGATTATTGATTTAAGACTTTTCCTTGTTTCTAATGCAAGCACTTGGCACTTCTAAATTTTAGTACTCTTTAACAGCATCCTACATATTTTAGTATGTTGTATGTTGACATTCATTTCTGTGTTTTTAAAATTTTCTTGTAAGATTTCCTCCTTGGTGGTGCCTAGGCGGCCAGTCAGTTAAGCGTCTGCTTCTTGATTTTGGCTCAGGTCATGATCTCGCAGTTCATGAGTTCGATCCCCACATCAGGCTCTGCACTGGCGGCACAGAGCCTGCTGGGGATTCTCTCTCTCTCCACGCCCCCCTTGCTTGCATTCTCTCTCTCTGTCAAAATAAATAAACTTAAAAAGATTTTGTCTTTGACCCATCAATTATTCGTAAGTGGATTGTTTAGTGTTGTGATTTTCCTATTGTCTGTTATTGATTTATGATCTGATACTATTATGATTAAAGAAAATACTCTACATAATTTCAATTGTTTTAAATTTGTTTCATGACCCAGGAGATAGTGTCTTGGTGAACATCCCATGGATGCTTTAAAAAAAAAAAAAAAAAAAAAAAAAAAAAAAAAGTGCATTCTGTTGTTGGTTATAAAATGGCAGTATCTATTTACACTCCCCAATAGCAGCATATGAGTTCCCATTGATCCTCTCCAACATTTTATGTTAGAGACCTTATTTTTGCTAATTCAGTAGGTAAAAACTGTTATTTCTTATGGCCTCAAATTTTCATATGCCACACATAAGAAGGCTGAGTATCTTTTCATGTTTATTAACTACACGAATTTCCTCTTAAGTGAAATGCCTGTGTATGACAGAGAATTACTTATATTCATATGTTGCTCTGTAGTCAAGTATGCCCAAGTGGGTTCTGGCCAGAAGGATATGAGTGCAAGAAGTCTAAGTCTCTACCAAGTCTGGCCCTTAAAAACATCCAGTGTGATCCTATCTTGCTCTGCCACATCAATATTAGAGACCATATGTTCCAGGTGGCATAATTACAAGATGGAATAGGGCATCTCACACTGCCATACTTTCCATGAAAATGGAATATCCTTTATACATTTGCTTTAGAGTAAAACATTTTGTAGTAAATTTTTATTTCACTTTCATTTTGATAGTTTTGCTGGGTACAGAATTCCAAGCTGGTAACTTTCTTTTTTATTTAATCAAAGACTAGTGATAAATAGATACAGCACAATTACCTAAGATCATTCTTTATACACACAATGTATATAGATTACATACAATCTGAAAGAAACCTGAATTCAGCAGTGAAATGTTTAGATTTTCCTTCCCTCCCTAAAGAAATTTTTTTAACCACCCAAATTTAGAATTTCATCAATACACACTCTCCTGTGACAAACAGTTCAGACATAGAGATTGCAAAAACAAGATGCTAACGTTATGAAACTTTGTTAATAAAAAAAATAAATAAATAAGTAAACAGAAGCAGCCATGATTGAGATACATTGTTACTGACAACTGTGTCCTAAGGGACAGTATCAAAAGGTTGTGATGCGAGGAAAGCTATATATACATACACAATAAGAAAATAAACTTCACAATTAACACATGAATGTTTAATTCTGGAAAAATCATAGCCCTCCAAAATTTCTTCGCATTTCAAGCTGACAGTTATTTTTCTCTCAAAAATTTGAAGATATAATTCCACTCTTTTTGGTGGTCATTGTTACTAATAACTCATTATTTCTATTTGGTGATCACTCCATTTCTCTGACTGCCTGCTTATGGTATTGTTAAGACCATTGAAAAATAGGTATGGATTTCTTTGGGATGTACTCTACCAATCCCTGCTATAGATCTCTTAATAGCTCTTGCATTTTCTTTCTCCTTGTCTGTGCTATATCCTGGTACATTTACTGTATATAATTTCTAGCTGATTTTCTCTTTATGTGTCTAATTGTTTTAACCCATCCATTGAGTTTTGCTTTTGGTTTACTTCAACACTTTCTTTCCTACAAATCTTTTTCCAAATCTGCCCATTTTCCTCCAAAAATCTTATTTCTTTAAACATTTTACAAATAGCTAGTCTACTGCAGTCCTGGAAAGAGGATGATGAACTCTATTTGTTGTTCATTGTTTCTGCTAACTCTCACCCACTGTGGCTTGCTTTTTGTATCATTCATCTTTGATACTAATTTCTTGACCTTAATTTGTGGTGATCCTGCTTATGTCTCTAGCCAACCTGGGACCACTCCAGCTTCTTGAAGACAACATTCCCTCAACATTGGTCCTGGCATCTGACTTCAAGAGAGCCCTACCATTTCAGTTGCTTACTGCTCTCCTCCCAACTAAATGTGTGTGTGGCAGGGAGGGGGTTGGTCCTCAGAGAGTTTCCCCTGCCTCTGAGACTGGCAATGCCTTAAAAAATGGGTCTCATGCAGGATGTATTTGTAATACTAGAAACAAAATTGGTAGGTGTCTAAACTTAATTATAATCTAATCCCAATCAAAATTCTAATTTTTATTTTCACTCAACTTTTACAAATTGGATAAAGTGATTATAAATTTCTTAGAGTGAGAGCTATTGCCATTCAAAGGTTCGCTAAGTAAACTGTGGCAGCATAATTGATAGTTCATTTAGAAAAAAAGAAATCTGGTTCCCTATCTCTTACTATATATAAAAATGTCTTTAATCCATCTGGAATCTTAGTGTAAAATTTAATTGTCTGGATTTTAAGTACAAAATAAAGACTATTTTATCATCTTGACGTGGGGGATACAATCCAAAACAAGGCAGAATAGCCAGACACTATAAAGGAAAATCCAGACATACGGCTATATAAAATTTTTAATTTTAATGGAAAAAAAGGCAATAAATCTCAAAAGACAAGCAGTAGATTGTGAAAAAATGTTTCTAAACCAGAGGGCCAACATTTAAAAAAAAGAAGAAGAAGCAGCAGCAGCAGCCTTGTACACATTGATAAGATAACCCAAAAGGAGAATGAGTAAAGGATATTATTGGTTACTAGGCAAGTCACATGGCTAACAAATACAAGAGAATCTACTCCACCTGTAGTCTGGGAAATAGAAATTTAAAAAGCCGATTATAATTTTTTCATTCAGATTAGCAAAGAATATGAAGGCAGTAATATCCAATGCTGGTGAGAATAATGGGGAAAATAGTACTTTCAAACTCCTAGGAATGTGACCTGATCTAACATTTTTTGGAAAAGTTATCTGGTACCTCCTATTAAAATAAAAACTACTCCCTTTGATTGTAACTTCTAACCCAGCAATCCCATTTTAAGAACTCTACTCTTTAGAAATAGAAGCACAATTATGCAAGGCTACATAAACAGTATATTTACTTCAGCATTGTTCATGGTAGAAAAAGACTGGAATCAACTGAATCAGTAGGGGATTATATAAATCATGATATGTCTGTTCTTTTAAAAAAAAAATGAAAAAATTTTAACGTTTATTTACCTTTGAGAGAGAGAGAGCGAGCCGAGAAGGGGTAGAGAGAGAGGGAGACACAGAATCTGAAGCAGGCTCCAGGCTGAGCTGTCGACACAGAGCCCCACGTGGAACTTGAACCCACGAACCATGAGATCATGACCTGAGCCGAAGTCTGGCACTTAACCGACCAAGCCACCCAGGCGCCCCATGATATGTCTGTTCTATGGAATGAAATACATACTTTTAAAAAAGAATGAATTAGTCTATGTCCATTTAAAGACCTAGACAGATGCTCATGATGCATTAAGAAAAACCCAACTGTCAAGTAACATGTGTAAATGATCATGTTTTTGTAAAAACAACCCCCTCAACGTCCTGACATGTCTATATTTGGATGAGCAAAAGAAGACTGAAAAATCTTTGATCTCTCAATAGTTGGGGTGGAGAGGAAAGTGTTTCTTACTATCTCTACATTGGTAGTAAGATTTCTGGGCAGCATTATGGCTAACGAGTTTATGCTCATGAATTTGAAGTGAGACTGGTTATGGTTCCATGTGTTTCTGTAACCACAAACAGCTTCATGGGTGCAGAGTGGGCAGTCAGATTTAATAAGGATTTGAGTTTTGCCAAGTGAATACAACATGAAAGTAAATTATAAGGAACAGAAGCTTGCATAAGGAAAGCAGTGAGGGTATGAAGGGGAGAGGTACTGTGAAAATCTATAGGATTAATGGATTTTAAGGTCATGGTGAGGTCTAACAATTGTTGGAGTCAAGGGTTATCTGGAGTAAGCTAGAAAAAGGTATGAGGAAGTAGTAAGAAACTAGCGTGCTTGAAATTGAGATCAAGGAAAGATTTTAATTATTGGCAATGACAAAGGAGTGGTTAAAGTTAATTAGCTATTTTGATCATTAGCAGGGAGGTCAAGGGACTGAGAAGTGTCCATTAGAGAGAAATATTGAGACAGAGACTAAAATCTCTGGGAAACAAGGAGTGAACCAGGGATGGTAAATGACTATGGGTGGTATAGTCTGATGATCATGACAAACTTAAAGCGGAGGATAAAAAGGAGGAACTGCGAGGGTGTGGGGGGGAAGATGGTCTGCAAGTGGCACCCCAAAAGTAAGAAAAACACTAGTGAAGAAACGGACTAAATGAGAGCTTGCAAGGGAGAGCCCAGGTTCAGTCAGAGCAGTGGTTCTCCAACTTTAATGTGTATTAGAATCACCGTTCATCTAAGGATTATTGGACCCTGCACCCAGAGTTTCTGACTCAGTAATTCTGAAGTCTGAAAATTTGCATTTCTAAAACATTCTCAGATGATGCTAATGCAGCTGGTCCTGGGACCACATTTCCAGACAACTCAAGAAGAGGGAAAAAACAAGCAAAAACTTGATTATATCGGGACTGATCCCAAATCCCAGAAAACAATATGAAACAGTTTTAGAAGTTGGAGAGTAGTAAGAGATGGGGACAGAAATGGGGTCCTCACAAAACTAGGCTTGAGTTGAAGGCAAATAAGTTACATGCAGTATTTCATGCGTAAAATTAACAGAAATAAACTCCATACAAGAAGTTAAAAAAAAGCGAAACAGTCTTTTACTAAAAAATAATGCCTAATATAGGAAGGATCAGTTAGTCAGTAAGCCGATATTTTCTCTGCTAATCACTACATATATCTGATATATCTTCCTTAAAAAAAAATACACACACACAGATATATCTAATCTACAGATGATCTTTTAGGAAAATAACAATGCATACTATTCAGTATATATATATACATACTAATTTCTTGGTTAAAAAATAGCTATAGTTGAGTGGATATGATTACCACTTTAATTCTAGCTGTTTCCTGAAGGTGTCACCACCATTTTAGCTACTAGTTGATCGTAATTTTAAAAATGGCTGTAAAGTATTTCAAAAAATTATATTGATTATAAAACAAGTGAAGTCAAGAAAACTTTTCCTCTTTCTCTCAATAATACACACAAACTTTGAATTTTTACTTTAGATGGTATCTTAATACTGCCTGAATCATTTTACACTTTAAGAGTGCAAAATGTTAAAATATATGAAGCAGATACACATGATTGATACATAATTGCAACTTGAGGATGATGAAACAAAAATAATTTACAGATTTAAAATAAATACTATATAGTTAAGTAAAAATGTAAACATTCATTGCTATCACATATTCACATTAAGAAATGTATAAGCTCCTATAGAAACTTACATCATATTTACTATTATTTTGCTCAAATTTAACATCAACCAAACCATAGGTAACATTTTCTTTAAGCTAGATTTCATTATCAACTTTGCATACAGAATCAGCAGAGAATTTTACGTAACCTGATGCTCAAAGAAACCAAGTATTATTTGTTAGAGGTTCTAAATGTTTTTGAAGGCAGATAGATACTTGTTATAAAAGTTAAAAACTCAACAGGAACTGGTTTTTATATACCTTTATATATTTTTTTCATTTTTAAACAAGGGGCTATCTCTTTTGGATTTTCATTGCTTATACAGGCCTATAATACATAGCAGACTATTATTTATAAAATAAATAAAATCTGGGAATTTATTCAATTTTTAGGGATTCAAAATTATAAAATTTCCTGTAAATTACACCATTTAGAAAATGAACATATAGCTATTAAAAAATATAGTGAAAATTGTTTAATCATTTTAGAGCAGTCAAAAATACAATATAAGATTGGTATCCTGGTGTTTGAAAGCAATCATTTTACCATATGCATTTTAATCTTTTAAATCATTCATTTTAAGCTGACGGTTAATTTAAAAAGTTTTAATCAAAGTTGTTTTCAAACATTGTCATAATATCGCTTTGAAGAGTCATATCAATGGTACCAGCCATCTGTAGAAAGAAGGAAACAATTCAATGTTACTTTTAAAAAATGTATGCCTTCATTATAACTATATAAAAATGATTACACAACATTTGAAACAAATTATACAAAATGAACACTATTTAACATAATGAGTTTATGCAGTTTTCTATTTCTGTTCAAATACTATCTGATTTTTGTTAAAATATTGCCCATATCTGGGGCGCCTGGGTGGCTCGGTCGGTTAAGCGTCTGACTTCGGCTCAGGTCCATGATCTCACGGTCCGTGAGTTCGAGCCCCGCGTCGGGCTCTGTGCTGACAGCTCAGAGCCTGGAGCCTGTTTCAGATTCTGTGTCTCCCTCTCTCTCTGCTCCTCCCCTGTTCATGCTCTGTCTCTCTCTGTCTCAAAAATAAATAAACGTTAAAAAAAAAAAAATTAAAATATTGCCCATATCTGGGGCACCTGGGTGGCTCAGTCGGTTGAGCATCTGACTTCAGCTCAGGTCATGTTCTTGTGGTCTCTGTAAGTTCAAGCCCCGCATCGGGCTCTGTGCTGACAGCTCAGAGCCTGGAGCCTGCTTCACATTCTGTGTCTACCTCTCTCTTTGCCCCTGTCCTGCTTGCCCTCTGTCTCTCTCTCAAAAATAAATAAACATTAAAAAAAATATATTGCTCATGTGATAAGTAAAGGTTTTAAAACTTACAAGAACACTGAGAACAAGTTTAACTTCTCTCTTCAACTAAGAGAGTAAAGTCTCAATGTAGGCAAAATATTAATAAGAATGTGAACTGAGATTATATTGTTTCATCTACCTCTGTAATCAACATAGTGTGCTAAGACACGTAAAATTATTTTCTGAATAAACCAATAACTATTAGAGAAAACTATTAACATTAAAGTTACAGGCTTTCCTTGATTGTGCCACTTACTATGTAACCTAGGACAAATTTTGTAACCAAGTTTATTTTATATATTGTCAAATATAGGTATTTATGAAGATCGAATCAGATTGCATATGTAACATTTAGCACACTGTTCTTCATTAAATGCTAAAAAGCCATTAAAAATAACAAAGTAAACAAAAAGCAAATTAAGACAAAGGAAATAAATGTTTCCTATATTTGAAGCCTTCTATAAATGCCCATGTGGTACTAGTCTTTGGCATCTGAAATGATACCAACTATGAAATTAAAAGAAAATTTTTTTTATCAGTAAATAGTAACAGCCCAGAGTGATGGATAAATGTGCCAATTTGCAATCAATTGGTTAACTTCCTTGATGAGAATCAGTATTCTTATTGGCTATGTGGGAGAAGATTTAGAATTATGATTTAGCTACCAAAAGGATAATATATGTGACTCATAAACTATAAATATTTCTTTAAATATGCCATAGAAACAAAAGAATTTTTTTTGAGAGAGAGAGTGCATGTGAGCAGGAGAGGGGTGGAGGGAGAGAGAATTGTGGGGCTCGACCTCACAACTATGAGATCATGACCTGAGCCAAAATCAAGAGTTGGATGCTTAACCAACAGAGCCACCCAGACGCCCCCAAAATAAATTCTTAAAATCTTTACCCAGACCACTTTTTTTAAAAAAAGGTTTTATTTTTTAAGCAATCTCTACACGTAACTTAGGGTTGAACTCACAACCTCAAGATCAAGAGCTGCATGCTCAGTTGGTTAAGTATCTGACAGCTCAGAGCCTGAAGCCTGCTTCAGTTTCTAGTCTCCATCTCTCTCTGGCCCTCCCCCACTCATGCTCTCTCTCTCTCTCTCTCTCTCTCTCTCTCAAAAATAAATAATGGGAAAAGAACACTAACCATCTAGAATTCTATATCCAGCAAAAACATATTTTAAAAAATAAAGGCCAGTTTAAAACACATCCACACAAAAACCACACAAATATTTATAGTGGTTTACTGTAAATGCTGTAAGCTGGAAACAACCAATATGTCTGTCAATAGATGAATGGATAAACTGTGGTACATCCATATAATGGAAGTATTTAGTCAGCCAAAAAAAAAAAAAAAGCTATTAAGCTACAAAAAGACATAGAGGAACCTTAAATTCATATTACTAAAATGAAAGAAACCAATCTGAAGCAGCTACATATTATATGATTCCAACTATATGACATTCTGGAAAAGGCAAAACTATGGAGACAGATCAGTGGTTGGAAGGCATGAGTAGAACACACACAAGCAATTTTTTTTTTTTAAGAAAAACAGACTTAAAAAAATGTTTTATTTATTTTTGAGAGAGCACAAGTAGGGTAGGGGCAGAGAGAGAAGGGGACAGAGGATCCAGTGTAGGCTCCATGCTGACAGCAGCAAGCCCTATGTGGGGTTTGAACTCACGAACTGTGAGATCATGATCTGTGCCAAAGTCAGACACTCAACCGACTGAGCTACCCAAGCACCCCCAGGTGACTTTTAAGAAAGGGAAATTACTCTTATTTTTTTAGTAGGCTACACCCCCAGCGTGGAGCCCAATGCAGGGCTCAAACTCACAACCCTGAGATCAAGACCTGAGCTGAGATCAAAAGTCAGATGCTTAACTGACTAAGCCACCCAGGCACCCCAGAAAGGGAAATTACTCTGATGGTACTGTAATTGTTGATCTATGTCATCATACATTTGTCAAACCCATAAGAAGTACAACACTAAGAGTGAATGTTGAAGTAAACTATGGATTTTGCTTGATAAACCAAGGTTGACAGTGATGTGTCAATGTTGGTTCATGGACTGTGGGGTGCTGATGGTGTGGAAAGTTTTGTGTTGATGGGAGGAGGGGAGGAGTATGTGGAAACTCATTGTATTTTAGGCTCAACTTTGCTGTGAATCTAAAATGCTCTAAAATATAAAGTCTATTACTGATATAAAAAGGCCAAATAAAGATATTTTCAGATACACAGAAGCTGAAAGAATTCATTACTAACTGACCTACGCTACAAGAAATGTTAAAAGTCCTTTAGGAAGAAGGAAAATTGTATCATTTGGAAATCTGGAGCTAAATGAATGAAGAGCACTGGAAATGGTAACTACACAGGTAAACATAAAATTTTAACTTATTTAAAACTTTTAAAAAGATTATTTTATGGCTTAAATATTAGCATAAAAGCAGGGAAGGTAGAAATGGAAGTACACTGTTGTAAAGCTATTCTATCAAATGTGAAGTGGTATAGCATAACTCACAGGAACACTGTGCTAAGTTAATGTATGTACTAAAATCCTAAAGCAACTATTAAATAACAAAGTGTTAGTGATAAGTCAATGAAGGAAATAAAATGGGATCATAAAAATGCTTGATTAAAATAATTCAGGAAAAAAAGGAGATAAAAAGAATGGGCAAACAGAAAAGAACAAGATGTTGCACTCAAACTTAACCATATCAATAATCATATTGAACGCAGTTGATCTACACACTCCTATAAAAGGCAGAGATTGGATTAAAAAAAAAAAGATCTCAATACATGTTGCCTAGATGAAACTCACTTTAAATATAAAAACACAGGTAGGTTAAAAATAAAAGGATGAAAACATTTTTTAAATCATGCCAACACTAGTAATACAAAAGTTGAAGTGGTTATATTTCAGAGTAAATAATATCAGGAATCAAGTACATCATTTTGTAATGAAAAGGGGGTCAATTAATCAAGAGGCCATAAAAATCCTAAATGTTAGGTCCCTAACAATGCAGCTTCAAAATACGTGAAATAAAATAGAATTACAAAGATAAAAAGACAAATCTGCAAATCATACGATCATAGATGCCAATGCCCCCTCTGGACATTTGGTAAAATGAGCAGGCAGAAAATCAGCAAGAATACAGGAGTCTTGAACAACAAACATGCTCAACCAACTTGGCTACCCAACAGCACCAGAACATACATTCTGCTCATGTGCACACAGAATATTTACCAAGGTAGACCATAATGTGGACCATTAAAAAAGTCTCAATGGGGGCGCCTGAGTGGTGCAGTCAGTTAAGCATCGGTTATGAGATTGAGCCCTAAGTTGGACTCTGCACTGAGCTGAGAGCGGAGCCTGCTTGGGATTTTTACTATCTCCCTCTGCCCCTCCCCCACTCATGCTCCCTCTCTCAAAATAAAAATTAAAAAAAAAAAAAAGTCTCAATGAATCCAATACATTATATATTCTCTGATTACACTGGAATTTAATTAGAAATTAATAACAAATTACTAGCCAGATAATTCCCAAATATTTGGAAACTAATATACTTCTAAATAAATAATCCATGGCTGAGGGGCACCTGGGTGGCTCTGTGGGTTAAGCATCCGACTCTTGATTTCAACACAGGTCATGATCTCATGGTTTGCAGACTGAGCCCCACATCAGGCTCTGTGCTGAGCCAGCAGTATGGTGCCTGCTTGGGATTCTTTCTCTCTCCCCCTCTCTCTCTGCCCCCTCTCAAAATAAAAAACAAAACAAAATAAAAATGAAAAAATAATCCATGGATGAAAGAAGAAATCCTAGTTTTTAAAACATCATTTTCTGTATATTAAGACTCCTAAGCAAGTCAGGTTTTTTTTCTTTCCAATCTTATTAAGATATAGTTGACATATAATAGAAGTCAACTTCTTCCTCTAGTGTTGAACTAAGAAACACTGACCTAGGGCAGTTATGCAGATGGCATAACTCTGGGCCACAATTTATAGATAGTTTATTGATTTTTTCAAGAGTAATAACTGTAAGTAATGAACCACTTTATGTGCCAGGCACTTTCCTATGTGTTTACTACATGTAAATTCATTCCATCTTTAGAATAGGTATTATTACCGACAAGTAGACTGAGGTACAGAGAGGTTAAATAAATTGCCAAGCCCAAAAGTCTAGAAAATGGGAGAACTAGTATTTGAACCACATAGTCTAGTAGCTCTAAGACAATACTCTATGATTATATTCTAGATCTTTTAGTATAAAATTTTTATTTTAGGCTCTGAATTTAAAACTTGATCCTCACTAAAGATGTAACTCCACTGTCATGGAAAATCACCCTGAATATATCTTTGAACACGTAAAAGACAGTACTCTGTTAAATCTTTCCTTAGATGTAATGAACTAAAATTTACTTACTGCTTCTCTTCTCCTCCGCTCTTGTTCTTTCTCCCTTGCTAAATTACGGTCTTTGAGAAGCAAGAGTTTGTATTTATCTTGAGTTTCCAAAGACTGCTGATGTTCTTTCTGCTCTTTTCCAAGGCACTGGTTTTGCATTTTATTTGAAAAAGATTGTTGAATGCAGCCAAGGTCCCTTAAAGAAACAGTATAGCTCAAAGTGGGTTTCAAAAGTTCCTTAAAAGTTTTTATTACATTACAAAGATATGTCATTAAAGTATAAATATAAAGCAATGTTTTAGATTCCCCTTGTCATGTTGTGATGTCGGTTTTTGTTATAATGCCATTTTTAAGCTTAACTTTTGATGTCAAATTTTACAAAGACAATCTATATTAACAAAGAGAAGTTTACATAGAAACTGTGACCAAGGTTATATAGAACTGTATTACGTTCTTACACATAGAATGGAAACATTAAGACATTTCTGGAAAACAACGTCTTTTTAATTTAGTTACATTAGTATCTTTGATAGTTTAATCACTTGATAAGTTCTATCCTCTTCAGAGTAGATACTACTTGTTAATTAAAAAAATCAATAAAAATTTGATTTTTGCAGTTATAATTTGCTCTGTATTCTACTAAATAGCTTAATCATGGTCACTTGACAAAAAAGAAATTTAATATATTTAAAATTATATGTCCATCATAGGGAATGGAGATTGCTACACATAGTCAATGCATGCAGATATGAATGAATACTTGAATAAATAAAAAGGAACTGATAAATGGAAAAAAAAAAGTCCATATCTCCCAAGTTATAATCCAGTAAATTACAGACCTCTGATTTTCTTGCAATACTTTTGGTTCCTTTGTATTTTGTTCCACATGTTTCCGAATTAGTTCCTGTGTTCGAGCTTTTACTTCTTTTTCTATTGCTGCTTTTCTAAATTGGTTGAAGAGCTCATCTGAGGACTTTAGTATACCTGATGTTTTGACTGATTTGCCTAAACTTTTCCAAGAGTCTGCATTCTTGATCTTTATATCCTAAAACAAATAGTTGATTCAGTCTGTGTCTACAGATGTCAACATTTTGGAAGGAAAACAATAATTTTTGATATAGTAATAGATCACAGTAAGATTCTAAAGAACTTCCTGTAATTTTATTAAACTTAAGTTAAAAGTAACTGATGTCAGAAAAAATATGAAAATATGATTAACAGATAAACTCAATCATCTAAGACCAAATTAAAATAGCATACTTACCAATTATTTCAATTTAATGTAAAACATATACAGTTGACCCTTGAACAACATGGGGATTAGGGGTGCCGATGCCTGCATAGTCAAAAGTCCATGTATAACTTCTGACTCCCCCAAAAAACTACTAATTGCCTACTGTTGACTAGAGGCCTTAACCAGTGACATAAGCAGTCAGTTAACACATATTTTCTATGTTATATGTATTACATACTATATTCTGACCATAAAGTAAGCTAGAAGAGAAAATGTTATTGAGAAAATCACAATGAAGATAAAAATATATTTACAATACTATACTGTATCAAAAACCTGTACAAACTGTATCAAAACCATATCAAACTGTATCAAACTGTATCAAAAACTATAAGGGGACCCACACAGTTCAAAACCTCTGTTGTTCAAGGGTCAACTGTATATTTAAAAAAATATATTTTTTAACATTTATTCATTTTTGAGAGACAGAGACGGAATGTGAGTGGGGGAGGGGCAGAGAGAGAGAGACAGACAGAATCAGAAGCAGACTCCAGGCTCTGAGCTGTTAGCACAGAGCCTGACACAGAGCTCGAACTCACGAACTGCGAGATCATGACCTGAGCTGATGTTGGATGCTTAACCGACTGAGCCACCCAGGTGCCCCAAGGGTCAACTGTATATTAAGAGTACGAGAATCTGCAAGGAATATAAAAATAAGTAAACTAGTCACTGTAAATAAAGATATTTTTGGTCCTATAGGGAAAATAAACCAAATATACAAATTATTAATAAGAGGCAAAGAAAGATAATGCCATATTTGTTGGGAACCCTCTGACATGCCTTTGTCTTTCCTTTCTTAATAATTAACTGATTGTGACTGCTGTTCTTAAGGGAGATGTGTCATGATCTAGATCAGTGCAATCCAATAGAAATACATATAGTTTAAAATTTTCCAGCACAGGGATTATATCTGGAAGAAGGTGGAGGAGGAGGATCTCAAGCTTACCTTGTTCCATGGATACAACTAGGTAACAAGCATATAAATGTAAATAACCCAGAAAATCACCAAAGACTGGCAGAGCAGCCTCTACACAGCTAAATACAGAGAAGAGGCCATGTCAAAGAGGGTGGGAAGGGCTAGAGGTGGTGGGGAGCTAAACAGACCCAACAGACTCTCTGTGGGACTGTCTGTGGGAGGGAGGATGCTGAGCACAGGGAGAAGAGAGAAACGGACACCCTAGGCACCAGGAAGATGAAGCTCCATAATATTTGGCTTTGAAAGCCATAGAGGCAAAATTTTGCAAGTTCTTACAATCAGCAGGACTTTAACATTTGAAACATTAAAAATAAGAGGGCTCTGAACTCAGAAACCAGGAAAGCAGAGTCCAAGTCCTTAAATATTCCCTGGGCACTGAGACCATCCAAAGTGATGCCACAAGCCTGGCAGTGTGCAAGCAGCCCTGAAAGGGGCCAGCACCACTCCAAAGTGACCCCTACCATGGGAAGAGAAAAAGATAACCACACACACCAGTTCAAATGCAGCACCAGCAATAGGGTGGGGGCAGACATCTAGTCTGGCTGCAGTACCCAGCCACTAATGAAAGCTTGTCATGGTCGGGGATCCTTGGTGGCTCAGTCGGTTAAGCGACTGACTCACTGTTCATGAGATTGAGCCCTGCATTGGGCTTGTGCTAACAGTACAGAGCCTGCTTGAGATTCTGTCTTCCTCTCTCTCTCTCTCTGACCCTCCCCCCCCTCCCTCTCTCAAAATAAACATTAAAAAAAAAAGACAGAAAGAAAGCTTGTCAGGGCAAAACACCTATGCTACTGTGTCTCTGGCAAATGCTGGGTCTGAGTCAACTCAAACCCAAGGCAACCAAAGACTGGCTCATTAAGAGCATTGGGACTAAATCCTACCTACAACAGGCAAAGAGAGCCATTGCAGATGACTGGGCTGAAGGCAACAGTAAGGCACATACAACACACATAAGAGACACCTC
Source organism: Panthera uncia (assembly GCF_023721935.1). Classification (NCBI taxonomy): domain Eukaryota; kingdom Metazoa; phylum Chordata; class Mammalia; order Carnivora; family Felidae; genus Panthera; species Panthera uncia. The sequence continues at coordinate 28,150,617 of NW_026057585.1, forward strand.
TGAAACTCCAGGTTCTGGTGAACAGGGAGCAACTGCGTTGCAGGGCTCTATAGAACCTCTTTTTCAAAAGGCCATTACTTTCAAGTGTAAGAGGTGTAGCTGACTTTCATAACACACAGACACAGACATACAGAGTTAGACAAAACGAGGAGACAGAAGAATGTGTCCCAAATGAAAGAACAGGAAAAATACACAGCAAGATACCTAAGTGAAACAGATAGGTAATATGCCTGATGGAGAAGTTAAAGTATTGGTCATAATTATACTCACTGGACTTCAGACAAGAGTGGAAGAGACTTCGGTGAGACCATTAAAAAAGAGATAGAAAACATAAAAAAGAACCAATCAGAGATGAGAAACTCAGAAACTGAAATTAAAAATAAAATAGGTGGAAGAAATAGTAGACTAGAGGAAGCACAAGAAGAGATTAGTGACCTGGAGGAAAGAGTAATGGAAAACAATCAAGCTGAAAAGGAGACAAAAATATAAATAAATAAATAATGAAACGACACTTAGGAAAGTCAGCAACACCATCAAAGGTAATAACGTTCACATTATAGGGATCCCAGAAAAAGAAGGGACAAAAGGGGGGCAGAAAATTTGAAGAAATAATAACTGAAAACTTCCAAAATCTGAGGAAGAAACCAGAAATCCAGATCCAGGAGGCACAGAAAGCTCCCAACAAAAATCAATCCAAGGAGGTCTACTCCAAGACATGTAGAAATTAAAATGGCAAACTATAGTTTTAAAAGCAGCAGGAGAAAAAAAAAGTTACATACAAGGGAAAACCCCACAAGGCTATCAGCTGATTCTTCAGCAGAAACTTTGTAAGCAAGAAGGGAGAAGACATGATATATTCAAAGTGCTGAAAGAAAAAAACAATCTGCAATCAAGAATACTCTATCTAGGGGTGTCGGGGTGACTCATTGAGCATCAGATTCTTGATTTTGGTTGAGGTGATGATCTCATGGTTCATGAGGTCAGGGCCTGTGTCGGGCTCTGCGCTGACAGTGCGGAGCCTGCTTGTGATTCTGTCTCCCTCTCTCGGCCCCTCCCCACATGCTTTCTTTCACTCTCTCTCCCCCAAAATAAATAAATACTTAAAAGAGAGAGAGATTACTCTATCCTGCAAGGCTATCATTTAGAATATAAGGAGATAGAGTTTCCCAAACAAAAGTTAAAGGAATTCAGCACCACAAAACCAGCCCTACAAGAAATATTAAAAGAGGATTCTCTGAGTGGAAAGAAACATCCTAAGTAGGAATAAGAAAAGTAGGAAACACAGAAGTAGTAAAATTAAGTATAGCTATAAAAATCAGTCAAGGGAGTCACAAAATAAAAGGATGCAAGGTATAATACCACATACCTGAAACATAGGTGGGGAGGACAGGAGTGAAGAATGGGTCCAAACTTAAAGGACCATCATTTTAATATAGACAGCTATATATAGAAGATGTTATATATAAACCTAATAGTAACCAAAAATCAAAAACCAGTAATAGATAAGCAAAAAAATAAATAGAAGAGAATCCAAAGTCTGTCACTAAAGAAAGCTGGCAAACCTTGAGAGAAGGGAGCAAGAGAAGACAGGAACAGGGAAGAACTACAAAGCAAACATAAAACAAGCAATAAAATAGCAATAAATCCATTCCTATCAATAATTACTTTGAATATAAAAGGACCAAATGCTTCAATCAAAAGACATAGGGTTTTGGAGTGGATGCAAAAAAGCAAGACCCATCTATATGCGATCTCCAAGAGACTCATTTCGTACTAAAGATACATGCAGGGGTGCTTGGGTGGCTAAATCAGTTGAGTGTCTGACTCTTGATTTCAGCTCAGGAGGGTTCCCCAGGGTTGTGGGATTGAACCTTGCATTAGGTGTAGAAACAGAAAAGCAGTTCTCATGCAAATGGAAGTAAAAGGAGATCCAGGGGAGCAATACTTGTATTAGACAAAACAGATTTTAAAACAAAGACTGTAACAAGGGACAGAGAAGGACACTATATAATCATACAGGGAAAAATCCAACAAGATAGAACAACTGTAAATATTTATGCAGCCAACGTGGGAGTATCCAAATACATAAAACAGCTAATAACATAAAGGAAATAATCAACAGTATTACAATATAGTAGGGGACTTGAACACCCCACTTACACCAATGGATAGATCACCCAAGCAAAAAATCAACAAGAAAACAGTGGCTTTGAATGACACATAGCACCAGATGGATCTAATAGGTATATTCAGAACATTCCATCATTAAACAGTAGAATACACATTCTTTTCAAGTGGAAACACAACACTCTCCAGTATAGATTTCATGTTAGGCCACAAAACAAGTCTCAAGAAATTCAAAAAGAAGTCATACTATACATCTTTTTCTGACTACAACACTATGAAACTAGCCATCAACCACAAGAAAAAAAATCTGAAACAACACAAATACATGAAAGTTAAATATCATGCTACTAAACAACAAATGTGTCAACCAAGAAATCAAAGAGGAAATCAAAAAATACATTGAGACAAAAGAAAATGAAAACATAATGGTCCAACATGTTTGGGATGCAGGAGAAGCTGTTCTTTTTTTTTATTCTACAAATTATTTTTTTGTTACATGTAAAAATTTTTTTTAATATACATACTAGTTAGCATACAGTGCTATAATGATTTCAGGAGTAGATTCCAGTGATTCTCCCAAGTATAACACCCAGTGCTCATCCCAACAAGTGTCTTCCTTAGTGCCCCTTACCCTATCCCCCCCACCTGCAAAAGCTCTTCTAAGAGGCAAGTTTTTAGCAATACAGGCCTACTTCAAGATGAAAGAAACATCTGAAATAAGCAACCTAAACTGACACCTACAGGAGCTAGAAAAAGCCTTAAAGCCTAAAATCATCAGAAGGAAGGAAATGATGAAGATTAGAGTAGATATAAATGAAATAGAAACTTTTCCCCTAAGATCAGGAATAAGGTAAGGATGTCTGCTCTCACCACTTTTATTCAACATAGTGTGGGAAGTCCTAGTTACAGCAATCACACAAAAGAAAGAAATACAAGGCATCCCAATTGGTAAGGAAGAAGTAAAACTTGAGCTGTTTGTAGATTACATGATACTATATATAGAAAACCCAAACATTCCACTAAAAAAACTACTAGAACTGATAAATGAATTCAGTGAGGTCACAGGGTTACAAAAAAAAATAAATAAATAAACTTACATAAATCCATTGCATTTTAAAAAAAAAATTTTTTTTTTAACGTTTTATTTATTTTTGAGACAGAGAGAGACAGAGCATGAACGGGGGAGGGGCAGAGAGAGAGGGAGACACAGAATCTGAAACAGGCTCCAGGCTCTGAGCTGTCAGCCCAGAGCCCGATGCGGGGCTCGAACTCACGAACCGTGAGATCATGACCTGAGCCGAAGTCGGACACTCAACCGACCAAGCCACCCAGGCGCCCCAATCCATTGCATTTCTATATGCTAATAATGTAGTAGCAGAAAGAGAAATTAAGAAAACAATCCCATTTACAATTGCACAAAAAACAGTAAGACACATAAGAATAAACTTAACCAAGGAGGTGAAAGACCTGTACTCTAAGAAGTATAAACTGAAGATGACACAAACAAATGTAAAGGTATTTCATATTCATGGGTTGAAAGAACAAATATTGTTAAAATGTCCACACTACCCAAAGCAATCTACTGATTTAATGCAATCCCTATCAAAATATCTATAGCATTTTTCACAGAGCGAGAAGAAATAATCTTAAAATTTGTACAGAACCACAAAAGACCCCAAATTCCCAAAGCAATATTGGACAAGAATGAAACTGGAGGTATCACAATCCCAGATTTTAAGATATACTACAAAGCTACAGTAACCAAAACAGAATGGTACTGGCACAAAAATAGACACATTGATCAATGGAACAGAATACAGAGCCCAGAAATAAACCCATGATTAATCTTTGACAAAAACAAATCTTTGACAAAGGAGGCAAGAATATGCGCTGGGAAAAAAGACATTCTCTTCAACAAACGGTGTTAGGAAAAGTGAACTACTTTCTTAGACTATACACAAAGATAAACTCAAAATGGATTAAAGATTTAGACGTGAGTCTTGAAACCATAAAAATCCTTGAAGAGAGGAGAGGCAGTGATTTCTCTAACATCAGCCATAGCAACATTTTTCTAGATATGTCTCCTGAGGCAAGGGAAACAAAAGCAAAAATAAACTATTGGGACTACATCAAAATAAAAAGCTTCTGCACAGCAAAAGAAACAATAAAAAGAACTAAAACACAACCTACTGAACGGAAGAAGATATTTGCAAATGTCATATTGGATAAACAGTATCTAAAATATATAAAGAACTTAACACCAAAACCCACAAATAATCCAATTTAAAAATGGGCAGAAGACATGAAAAGGCCATTTCTCCAAAGACAGACAGATGGCCAAAAGATGCATGAACAGATGCTCAACATTACTCATTAGGGAAATGCAAATCAAAACCACAATGAGATCACCTCACACCTGTCAGAATGGCTATAATCAAACACACAAGAAACAAGTGTTGGCAAGGATGTGGAAAAAAACAGACCCTTGTGCACTGTTGTTGGTGGACATGCAAACTGGTGCAGCCACTGTGGAAAACAGTATGAGGAGTCCTCAAAAAATAAAAAATAGAATTACCCTATTCCATTACTGGGTATTTATCCAAAGAATATGAAACACTGATTCCAAAAGATATATACACCCCTATTTTTATTGTAGCATTATTTACAATAGCCAAGTTATGGAAGCAACCCAAATGTCCATTGATAGATGAGTGGATAAAGAGGTAGTATATATACACAATGGAATATTACTCAGCCACAAAAAGAAACGAAATCTTACCAGTTGCAACAACATGGATGGATCACTTAGCATCTAGCTAAGTGAAATTAGCTATTCAGAGAAAGACAAATAGCATATTATTTCACTCATGTGGAATTTAGGAAACAAAACAAAAAAGACAAACCAAAAAACAGACTCTTAATTGTAGAATACAAATTGATGGTTACTAGAGGAGAGGTGGGTGGGAGGATAGGTGAAAGAAGTGAGAGGGATTAAGAGTACACTTATCATTATGAGCAATGAGTAATGTATGGAATTGTTGAAATCACTTTTTGCACACCTGAAAGTAATATAACACTATGTTAACTACACTGGAATTAAAATTTTTAAAAATATTCTAATACATTAACAAGTTTAAAAAGTGTAAAATTTTACTATTTATCCAAATATACTCAAAGCATTATTATTTCAACATACACTCAGTGTAAAAGTTTGAAGATAATTTTATATTTTTTGTAAGTCCAAATTGGTGTTTATTATATATTTATAGCATATCTCAATTCAAATGCTAAACTGATTGGAAACAATTGATTTGCAACTGCATTTCATGAAACATACAGCTGAAAAAGTAGATATGCACAATCAAGCTGTTCCAAACATACTTAAATGTTCCAAAAAGTGAACAGAGTACCAATTTTGAAATTTAATTAAATAAGGATTAAAACTTAGTTCTTCAGTTGCAGTAGCCACACTTCCAGGTTTCAATAACCATATGTGGATAGTGGCTACCATATCAGACATTGGACAATTCAAGTCTAGATGGCCCTTCTAAGAGTTAACGTGCCACATCATCTAGTATAGATCATGTGCTATGCCACAAAACAAGTCTGCATAAATTTATTTTTTTTTTCAACGTTTTTTTTTTTAATTAATTAATTAATTTATTTTTTTTATTTTTGGGACAGAGAGAGACAGAGCATGAACGGGGGAGGGGCAGAGAGAGAGGGAGACACAGAATCGGAAACAGGCTCCAGGCTCCAAGCCATCAGCCCAGAGCCTGACGCGGGGCTCGAACTCACGGACCGTGAGATCGTGACCTGGCTGAAGTCGGACGCTTAACCGACTGCGCCACCCAGGCGCCCCAAGTCTGCATAAATTTAAAAAGATTGAAATTTATCGAGCATCATTCTTAACCACAACATTATGAAACCAGGAATCAATAACAAGAATAAAACTGGAAAATTCACAAATATGGAGATTAAACAACATTCTACTACTGAACAACCAATGGCTCAAACAAGAAATCAAAAAGTAAAAAATATCTTGAGACAAATGAAAATGGAAATATACCAAAATGTATAGGATGCAGAAAAAGCAGTTCAGGAGGAAAGTTCACAGTGATAAATGCACACACAAAAAACAAGAAAGATCTCACAAAACCTAACTGTATATACCTCAAGGAACCAGAAAAAGAACAAAGCCCAAGGCTTACAGAAGGAAGAAACAAAGACCAGAGTAGAAATAGATTTTTAGGGGCACCTGGGTGGCTGGGTGGATTAAGCATCCGACTCTTGATTTCAGCTCAGGTCATGATATCATGGTTCATGGGTTCAAGCCCCACGTTGGGCTCTGTGCTGAGTGTGGAGTCTGCTTGGGTTTCTCTCTCTCCATATTTCTCTGCCCCTTTCCCACTCACACTCACTCTTTCTCAAAATAAACAAACTTAAAAAAAAGAAAAAGTCCTAAAAGACATTAGAAAAGATCAGTGAAACTAAAAGCTGATTTTTTTTTTTGTAAAGATAAAGGAAATAGACAAACCTTTGACTAGACTCACCAAGAGAAAGAAGACTCAAATAAGCAGAATCATAAATGAAAGAGATATACAACTTATACCACAGCAATACAAAGGAAGATAAGAGTCTACTATAAGCAATTATATGTCAATGACATGGACAACCTGGAAGAAATGTATAAATTTCTAAAAACATAATCCTCCAAGACTAAATGATGATGAAACAGAAAATCTGAACAGAATAATTACTAGTGAGGACACTAAGTAATCAAAACCCTTCAAACAAACAAACAAAATCTAAGACCAGATGGCTTCACATTTAAAGAATTAATACTAATCCTTTTCAAGCTCCCCCCCAAAATTAAAGGGGAAGTCTTTTTTTTTTTAAAGTGTATTTATTGTGTATGTGTGTGTGTGGGGGGGTGAGGGACAGAGAGAAGGAGACAGAGGATCCAAAGCAGGCTCAGTACCAACAGAGAGACCAATATGGGGCTCGAATTCACTAACTGTGAAATCATGTCCTGAGCTGAAGTCAGATGTTTAACTGACTGAGTCACACAGGTGCCCTGAAGGGAAAGTCTTTCAAACTCATTTTATGAGGCCAGCATTACCCTGATACCAAAACCAGATAAGGACACAAGAAAATTATAGGCCAATATCCCTAATGAACATACATACATACAAAAGTCCTCAACAAAATATTAGCAAACCCAATTCAACAGTACATTAAAGGCATCATATATCACAATCAAGTAGGATTTATTCCAGGGATGCAAGGATAGTTCAACATCCACAAATCAATATGATATACTAGATTAACTAAATGAAGAATAAAAATCATATGATTACCTCAATGCAGAAAAGGCATGTAACAAAATTCAACACCTGTTTATGGTAAAAACTCTCAATAAAGTGGGCATCAAAGTAAGATGCCTCAACATAATAAAAGCTGTATCTGACAAGCCCCACAGCTAATATAACAGTGAAAAGGTGAATGTTTTTCCTCTAAAATCAAGAACAAAATAAAGATGCCCACTCTTGGCAATTCTATTCAACATGGTATTACAAGTCCTAGCAAGAGCAATTTGGCAGGGTAAAGACAAGGCAGTCAAATCAGAAAGGACGAAGTAAAACTGTCAGTACTTGCAGATTACATGATAGTATATATAGAAAACCCTATAGACTCAACAACAACAAAAACCTGTTAGAACTATTAAACAAATTCAGTAGAGTTGCTAGACACAAAATTATATGAAAATTTATGCTGTTTCTATACACTAATAACAAACTGTCAGAGACACTAAGAATACAATGCCATTTACAATTATATCAAAAAAGAAAAAAAATACCTAGGAATAAACTAAGGAAGTCAAAGGCCTATACACTGAAAACTGTAACCATGGTGAAATAAACTGATGAAAGAAATTGAAGAAGACATAAATAAATGAGAAAATATCCCAAGCTCCTGGAATGAAAGAATTAATATTGTTAAAATGTCCATACTACTCAAGGCAATCTACAGATTCAGTGAAATCCCTATCAAAATTTCAATGGCATTTTTCACAGAAATCAATCTTTAAATTTTTATGGAACCACAAAAGACTTCAAATAGCCAAAGCAATCTTGAAAAAGAACAAAATTAGTATCATGCTTCTGAATTTCAAACTACATTATAAAGCTATAGTAATCACAACACTATGGTATTGACGTAAAAACAGACACAGGTCAACAGAGCCCAGAAATGAAATTATACAAATTTGGTCCATTAGTGTACAACAAAGGAGTAAAGAGTATAGAATGAGCAAAGAACAATCTCTTCAATAAATGGTATTAAAAAAATTTTTTTATTTAGGGGCACGTGGGTGGCTCAGTTGGTTAATAAGCATCTGACTTTGACTCAGGTCATGATCTCACAGTTTGTGGGTTCAAGCCACACATCAGGCTCTCTGCAGCCAGCGCAGAGCCTGCTTCAGATCCTTTGTCCCTCTCTGCCCCTCCACTGTTCATGCTGTCTCTCAAAAATAAGCACTTAAAATAAACAAAAATGTTTATTTATTTGAGAGAGAAAGAGAGCATGTGCATGCATGAGCACAGGAGGGGCAGAAAGAAAGAGAGAAAATCCCAAGCAGGCTCCATGCTGTCATCACAGAGCCTGACACCGGACTTGATTCCATAAGCCCTGAGATCATGACCTGAGCCAAAATCAAGAGTCAGATGCTCAATCAACTGAGCCACCCAGGCACCCCTTCAGTAAATAGCATTGGGAAAACTGGATAGCCACATGCTTTTATAAAACAAAGGAAACCATCTACAAAATGAAAAGGCCATATATTGACTAGAAAAACTGTGCCTGTGTTCATTACAATACTCAAGACATGAAAGCAATCTAGGTGTCCACTAATGGATGAGTAGATTAAGAAAATGTGGTACACATACAATAATGGAACATTACAAGTAAGGGACTATTATTCAGGCAACAAAAAGAAGAAAATCTTGCCATTTGTAATGACATAGGTTGACTTTGAGAGTATTGTGCTAAGTGAAATAAGGCAGATAGAGAAAGATAAATACTGTCTAATTTCACTTGTATGTGGAATTAAAACAAACAAAACCAAACTCTTGATAAAATGAATTGGTGGCTGTCAGAGGAGGGTAGTGACAAGTGGGGAAATTGGGTGAAGAGGGTTAAAAGGTAGAAACTTCTGGTTATAAAATAAGTCCTGCAGACGTAGTGTATAGCATGGTCACCATACTTAATAATACTGTATTATATTTGAAAGTTTTAAGAGAATAGATCTTAGAAGTTTGCATCACAAGAAAAACGATTTGTAACTATGTGTGGCACTAGACTTACTGTGACGATCATTTCACAATAAATACAAATATTTAATCATTATATACAAATACTGAATCATTATGTTGTACATCAGAAAACCAACATGTTGTATGTCAATTATTTCTCAATAAAAACAAAAGATTTAACCTGCCTAGCTATGGTAGGAAAGTATACAATACCTAAACATCCTCTGTTGAAATTTATTTTTTGATAATTTTCTCCTTAATAAGTATGCTTACTTACTCTTTTCACAGATTTCCATGAAATACTAGGAGAACTTGTCAAGAGTCCCAAATAAAGCATAAGAAAATTTATGACTATATATACTCACAGGCCCTTAATTTCTATCCTGAAGTACTAAAGAGAGTCAAACATCACCAGGAGTCACCTAGATATCCTTCACAAGTGCTTCCAAAATTGCCCATGAACCCTATTTTTGTTCTTACCCATGGAATGAGCTAAAAATGAGTTGCAGAGCTACTTAAGTGATTTAAAGCATGTCATCTTCAGGGGGAGGGGCCCAAGATGGCGGAGCAGCATGGAAGTTTTTTGCATCTCTGGCCCCTGAAATGCAGCTACATCAACACCAAAACATCTTTCACACCTAGAAAATTGATCTGAGGATTAACACAGCAATTTGCATAACCTGAACCACAGAACTCGGCAGATGCAGCACAGAGAGGTGAACTTGGGGAGAGAAGTTGCAGAGGGTAGGGAGCTGTTTTTGCTTGCAGAGAGAGGACAGAGATAGGAGGGCAGAGTATAGGAAAAGCACCCCCTCCCCCAAAAGCAGCTGAAGACAAAGAGTGCAAACACCCATAAGCGACTTAACAAGAAAGGGAGAAAGAAAAAAGGAGAAAGGAGAGGGTTTGGATACCCCTAAGACTCTATGAACAGGGGAGTGCAGAGTCTGAAATTCTGCAGCTCGATACCTGGTGGAGCGCCGGTGGGAAGGATGAATCCTGAGGAGCAGACAGCAAGGTCTGAGGGGTTCTCAGGCCACATGGGGAGAGGTGGTTCCCCTGCTGAGAAGACATTTGGTAGAGGCTGTGCAGCCTCCACAGAGGCAAAGGTGCCCACGGACTCCAGCAAACAGCCACATTTGCTAGTGTTGGAATAAGGATGTTAGGGGGTGGTGAAGCTTGGCGCCAGATGTGTGTTGCAATTTACCATAATCCCTGAAACACTGCTACTACACGATTGCACAAACTTTTTTGGGGGTGGGCTGGCATCCAGCCGCAGGCTCTGGGCATTTGCAGCAGCGTGGCTGAGTGACCACTTCTGGGGGCAGGCCAGAACCTGGCCATTGCTCAGAGAGACAGTCCCACAGAGTGTCTGAGTGGGTCAAAGCCACAGGGCTCTCAGAAGTGACGGGTTTGGAAACACAGCCCTATCTGAGATAAAACTTGGGAGGGAGGTACTGCCTGGCAGGCTGATGGCTTGGTAGCAGATGGTGTAGAAGCAAGGAGTGGATAGAAGCTGGAGAAAAAGGAGAGGTGCTTGACTGCCAGTCGGGAGAACACAGAATTCTGATACCAGAGACAAGGTAGCTGGGTGATGCCATTTTCACCTCTCCCAAGCATGCATATACAAAAATACATGCATCAAAACAATCCACCCCAGTAAACTAAGCAGCACCATTTAGTGGAGAATGGACCTGCTACACAAGCCCTGTCCCACTGTGCCAACCACAGCCTAGAAGAATACCACAAATCTCTCTGCCTGCTTAGTTTACAGACTATAGAGTGCTTCATAGTTTGACTTCTAGGGAAAACTGAATGTAATTCCAATAGTATTCCATTCTGTTCACTGGTCCATCTATTCAATTTTTTTTCTTTTCTTTTTCATGAATACAAAGAGAAAAAAATTATTTTCATTTTCTGTTTTTATAAAAACGAATTTTTTTCTATATTTTTTACTTTTTTGTAAATTTTTATTCTCTTTTACTTTCATCATTTCATTTTATGCTATTTATTAATTTTTTTTTTAATTTTCAAACATTTTCTTTTTTTGTTTCCCTTTTTTCTCAATTCTATCAAATGTCTTTCAACAACCAGACCAAAACACACCTAGGATCTAGCATCCTTTATTTGATTTTTTTGTGTTGTTTTTAATTTTTTAATTTTAATTTTTTATTTTATTCTATTTCTTCCTCCAAAATGACAAGACAAAGGAATTCACCCCAAAAGAAAGAACGGGAAGAAATGACAGCCAGAGCCTTAACACAGATACAAGAAAGATGTCTGAACCAGAATTTAGAATCATGATAATAATACTAGCTGAGTTGAAAACACAGAATCCCTTTCTGTGGAGATAAAAAGTAACATCTAGTCAGGATGAAATTTAAAATGCTATAACTGAGATGCAATCTTGAATGGATGCCAGGTGGCAAGGATGGATGAAGCAGAGCAGAGAATCAGTGATATAGAGGACAAACATATGGAGAATACTGAAGTAGAAAAAAAAGAGGGAAACTAAGGCAAAAGAACACAATATAAGAATTAGAGAACTCAGTGACACATTAAATAGGAGTAACATCTGAATCACAGGTGTCCCAGAAGATGAAGAGAAACAAAAGGGGGTAGAAGGTTTATGTGAGCAAATCATAGCAGAAAACTTTACTAACCTGGAGAAAGTCACAGACATGAAAATCCAGGAAGCACAGAGAACTCTCATTAGATTCAACAAAAAGTGACCATCAACAAGGCATATCATAGTCAAATTCACAAAATACTCAGGAAAGGAGAGAATCATGAAAGCAGCAAGGGAAAAACAGTCCTTAACCAAAAGGGAAGACAGATAAGGTTTGCAGCAGACCTATCCACAGAAACTTGGCAGGCCAGAAAGGAGTGGCAGGATATATTCAATGTGCTGAATTGGAGAAATATGCAGTCAAGAATTCTTTATCTAGCAAGGCTGTCATTCAAAATAGGAAAGATAAAAAAGTTTCCCAGACAAACAAAAAGTAAAGGAGTTCATGACCACTAAACTGGACCTGCAAGAAATTTTAAAGGGGACTCTCTGAGGGGAGAAAAGATGAAACAGAACAAAAATGACCAAAAGCAGCAGAGACTATAAAGGATCAGAGAATACCACCAGAAATCCAACTCTACAGGCAACATATTGGCAATAAATTCATATTTTTCAATACTCACTTTAAATGTCAATGGACTAAATGTTCCAATCAAAACACAAAGGGTAACAGAATGGTTAAGAAAACAAGATCCATCTATATGCTGTTTACAAGAGACCCATTTTAGACCTAAAGACACCTTCAGATTGAAAGTAAGGGGATGGAGAACCATCTATCATGCTAATGGTCACCGGAGTACCCATACTTATATCAGACAAACTAGACTTTAAATAAAATAAAGACTGTAACAAGAGATGAAGAAGGGCATTATATCATAATTAAGGGGTCTATCCACCAAGAAGACCTAACAATTATAAACATCTATGCTCCAAACGTGAAAGCACCCCAATATATATATCAATTAATCACCAACATAAAGAAACTTGTTTACAATAATACCATAATAGTAGGGGACTTCAACACCCCATTTACAGCAATGGACAGATCATCTACACAGAAAATCAACAAGGAAACAATGTCTTGAATGACACACTGGACCAGATAGACTTAACAGATATATTCAGAACATTTCATCCTAATGCAGTGGAATATTCATTCTTCTGCAGTGCACATGGAATGTTATCCAGAATAGATAATACTAGCACACAAATCAGCCCTCAACAAATACAAAAATATCAAGATCATGCCGTGCATATTTTCAGATCACAACGCTATGAAACTCAAAATCAACCACAAGAAAAAATTTGCAAAGACCACTAATACTTGGAGATGAAAGAAGATCCTACTAAATAATGAATGGAATGAAAAGTACATGGAAGCCAATGACAATGATAACACCACAGTCCAAAAGCTCTGGGACACAGCAAAGGTGGTCATAAGAGGGAAGTATATAACAATCCAGGCCTTCCTAAAGAAGGAAGAAAGGCCTCAGAGACACAACCTAACCTTACACCTTAAAGAGCTGGAAAAAGAACAGCAAATAAAACCCCAAACTAGCAGAAGACAGGAAATAATAAATATTAGAGCAGAAATCAATGGTATTGAAACCAAAAAATCAGTAGAACAGATCAATGAAACCAGGAGCTGTTTCTTTGCAAGAATTAACAGAATTGATAAACCCCTAGACAGTTTGATCAAAAAGAAAAAGGACCCAAATAAATAAAATCAAGAATGAAAGAGGAGAGATCACAACCAACACTGCAGAAATACAAATAATAAGAGAATCATGAGCAAGTATACGCCAATAAATTGGGCAATCTGGAAGAAATGGACAAACTCCTAGAAACATATAAACTACCAAAACTGAAACAGGAAGAAATAGAAAATTTGAACAGACCCATAACCAGTAAGGAAACCAAATTAGTAATCAAAAATCTCCCAAAAAACAAGAGTCCAGGGCCAGACGGCTTTCCAGGGGAATTCTACCGAACATTTAAAGAAGAGTTAACACCTGTTCTTTTGAAGCTGTTCCAAAAAATAGAAATGGAGGGAAAACTTCAAAACTCATTCTATAAAGCCAGCATCACCCTGATTCCAAAACCAGACAAATACCCCACTATAAAGGAGAACTACAGACCAATTTCCCTGATGAATATGGATGCAAACATCCCCAACAAGATACTAGCCAACCAGATCCAACAATACATTAAAAGAATTATTCACCATGACCAAGTGGGATTTATACCTGGGATGCAGGGCTGGTTCAATATCTGCAAAACAATCAATGTGGTACATCATATCAATAAAGGAAAGGATAAGAACCACATTGATCCTCAATAGATGCAGAGAAAGCATTTGGCAAAATACAGCATCCTATCTTGATAAAAACCCTCAAGAAAGTAGGGATAGAAGGATCATACCTTGAGATCATAAAAGCCATATATGAAAGACCCACCGCTAATATCCTCAATGGGGAAAAACTGAGAGCTTTCCCCCAGGTCAGGAACAAGACAGGCATGTCCACTCTCACCACTGTTATTCAACACAGTATTGGAAGTCCTAGCCTCAGCAATAAAAGTCATCCAAATAGCAAAGAGGAATAAAGCAATAAAAGAATAAAAGGCATCCAGAAAAGGCCCCGAATAGCCAAAGCAATCCTGAAAAAGAAAGCCAAAGCTGGAGGCATCACAATCCTGGACTTCAAGATGTATTACAAAGCTGTAATCATCAAGACAATATGATACTGGCACAAATAAGAAAAAAAATAATAGAGATTACAGAGATGGTAGGAGACCTCCACTATAATAAATCTGCTGAATGCAAGAGAATTAAGAACAGAGATGAGTTAGTCTTGGTAACGAAACATCTTTTCCTGAGGCAGAAGAGAAAAACGGCAAAGCTAGGGCTTCCAAGTAAAAAGACAAGAGTCGGAGTGTTTGTTGAAATTCTTTTGGTCTTAGTCCCAGCTCTTATTTGGGCAGGATGCTTGAACCATCTGGGTTGCAGTTTATTCACATAGACTAATTCTCAAAGAGCTCTTCTAGCACCAAAATTCCATAGCCTCTCTTTTCAATAGGAGGTAATACTACTGACAGTGAGGGAGCAATGGTAGGAAATGTCAAGAATGGAAAGTCTGTTGTGGGAGAACAAGCCCCAGAATCCCATTCTTCCTTTAGCTTTCATGTCAACATTTTAGTTCCTGCTACATGCTAGACATTGGAAATAATCAGAGTGGTCTCATGTCACTTTCACCTATGGCACAAACTTCAACTGTATGACATATACTAGATGTTTTGCTGCTTATTTTTGCCCTTTTGGAAATTTTCTTATTGTTTTTAAACTTTATTTTGGCTCAATCAAAATTATAAACAGGGTTGTTAAATTAGAAACATAAAGATTACAGTAAGCCAAATATTTAAGAAATTTTGGAGCACTGGGGCACCTGGGTGGCTCAATCAGTTAAATGTCTGCCTTTGGCTTAGGTTATGATCTCATGGTTTGTGGGTTTGGGCCCTACATTGGGCTCTGTGCACTCTCAGCACAGAGCCTGCTTCAGATCCTCTGCGTCCCTCTCTCTCTGCCCCTCTCCTGCTCTCGCTCTCGAAAATAAAATTTTTAAAGTAAATAAACTCTGCAGCACTATTCTTTCCATCGTAAAGGGGATAGGTGACACTTCTGTTATTAAAACAAAAACCAGGGGGCACCTGGGTGGCTCAGTTGGTAAAGCATCTGACTTTCGCTCAGGTCATGATCTCATGGCTCATGAGTTCGAGCCCCATGTCAGGCTCTGCACTGACAGCTCAGAGCGTGGAGCCTGCTTTGGATTCTGTGTCTCCCTCTCTGCCCTTCCCCTGCTTACTCTCTCTCAAAAATAAATAAACGTTAAAAAAATTGAAAAATTAAATAAAACAAAAACCAGTAAAATAAAAAAATTAATGTTGGATTATCAGAAAAGACACTTTTTTTAAATGGTTCTTATCAATAACAAGACACCCAAATTAAACATAATCTTTGATGATAGTAATTATTAGCACATTATCAAAGAGAATTAAAGATACTAAGAAAACACAAGGACCAAATCAGTGTGTTCCTTATGGTAAAATCATATTCCTAAGTGTGCTGAAACAAAGAAATAATAAGACTTGTCCTCTGATGTATTTGCAAGGAAAAATAAAGGAAAGAAAGGGAGGGAGGGAGGGAGGGAGGGAAAGAAGGAAAAGACAAGGTATATAAACACCTCCTTTACAGTAAGTTTCTGAGAATGACTCAAATGCCTAGAATAGTAGCTGAGCTATTTAATGTATCCCAAACATCTATAATATTTGTCGAAAGGATGATCAATGTGTGGTTTGAGATTAAGTACACAAAAAGACTCCATTAGGAAATCCCCCACCACAAATTCTAAAAGACAGCTTTATGACATGCTTTAAAATCTGGATAGCTGGCAAATGCAGCATTTAAAACTTAAACACAAGCATGGGAACTGATGATAGAGGATGGGGGGCGGTGCTGCTCACAAGTAAATTTTTTAAATTTTATTAGATAGGTAAAAATTTTTTTTATTAAATAGGCTTAGAGATCCAAAATCTCATTCAAGTTAAGGCTTAAAACACCTCTTGTGCCACTTCTATATTCAATTTTAAATCCCTTCAAATTTGTTAGGAAAAAAAGTAACATCACTCTTACCTTCTGCACAGGTACTGGACCTTCAGATTCTAACACCGTTGTGTCATTATCACCAGACTGATGCATCATAGTTAGGCCATTCAAATGTTGTTCACAATCACCTAGATGCACACATTTTTAGAATAGTATAATCAAGATATTTCATCTTGTTTGTCCATAATTTGACTTCTTCTCCCCTCCAACCCAGGTCAGAAACTACGAAAACAAAAGGATTAATTTGTTTATGCTGTTTAACTTTGGAATATTCTTAGTTGAGGAATTGTTCTACTGAAAAATAAACATTTTTTTGCTTGGAACTTATGTCCTCTTGTTTTGTCTTCATAAAGGATAGCTGACACAGTGGCCACCCACCAAAATCTGTTTTTTCTGTCCCCATGGTATAGCAGTCCCCCAGTGTGCAGAATGACCTCTGCTCCAAAGATGGGTTTTCATTAGGCCAAATCAATCATGGTAATCCTACCCCAACACAAGTGAGTCATTTAGTAAAGAGCAGGCCTACACCAATGCAGGGATCCTAGGGAAAGATACTTCTTGGTGGTCAAATTGAAAACAAAGAAAACACAAAGAATGGAAGAACTAAGACACTAAATACCTAGACTAGCTAGTGAGAAGATAACATGTATGAAATGCAAGAGGTTGGCTTGACTCTGAGGTAAAAAGAACAAACTATGCAATTGTATTAGCTGTTAAACTTGCATACAAATGTTTCACTTATCACCAGTAAAGATAACTACAGAAAAATACCTTAAGTTTTGGTCAAACCATGCCTAGACTGACCTACCTTTGGACCAGTGGTTGTATATAACTAACAAAATTACTTACATCATTCATGTCATCTCGAACTGAGTTTTCTGGCATATGCAACCATGAATATCCTAATGCAGAAACTTAGTTGAGTCATTTCTCTTTCACTTCTCCCTAGTTCTTTACTATGGGCCCTAACAAGTAGCAAAAGGTCAGAAGAGACAAATGACAACTAAGTTACTATCTCTGTTAACTGATTCCAAGGTCACAAAATCCTGGCCACTTACATACTATAATGTAGGAACTTACATTTAACCTTCTACCATCTGTCAATCCCTTGACTGATTCTCTGGCCAAATCCTACTAGTTGAGGTTGAGGCTTGAAAAAGAGAGGAATGTTAAGAGATGGGAGTGATCATGGAAGGGTGAGAAAAAACTGTTAAACTAGAGGCATGAATGAAAGAACAAAGTTTAAATTTGTATGTCCCTACATGGCCTAACATACCTATGTTTTCTCAGTTCAACAAGGAAGGGAAAAACAGGGAGTATAGCTTTAAGTACATAACTACATCCCTTCTGTGCTTGAGGCCACATATTATTTAAGATGTAGAAAGAGTATGCATGTCAAGAGAATTAAATGCTAAATGACTCAGTTTGCTGAAATAGGTGGTGGCAGTGCTGTTATTAAGAATGAAAGAGGAGCTGGGAATGCAAGCTGGTGCAGCCACTCTGGAAAACATTATGGAGGTACCTCAAAAAACTAAAAATAGAACTACCCTATGACCCAGCAATTGCACTACTAGGTATTTATCCAAGGGATACAGGTGTGCTCTTTCAAAGGGACACATGCACCCCCATGTTTACAGCAGCACTATCAACAATAGCCAAAGTATGAAAAGAGCCCAAATGTCCATTGATGGATGAATAGATAAAGAAAATGTGGTATATATATACAATGGAGTATTACTTGGCAATCAAAAAGAATGAAATCTTGCCATTTGCAGCTACGTGGATGGAGCTGGAGGGTATTATGCTAAGTGAAATTAGTCAGAGAAAGACAAACATCATATGACTTCACTCATATGAGGACCTTAAGAGACAAAACTGATGGACATAATGGAAGGGAAACAAAAATAATATAAAAACAGGGAGGGGGACAAAGCAAGAGACTCATAAATATGGAGAACAAACTGAGGGTTACTGGAGGGGTTGTGGGAGGGGGGATGGGCTAAATGGGTAAGGGGCACTAAGGAATCTACTCCTGAAATCACTGTTGCACTATATGCTAACTAACTTGGATGTAAATTAAAAAAAAAAAGAATGAAAAAGGAGCAGTGCTGCCACTGCCTGGTCACAGGCTCCATGCCTGCTTCACATAGACATGGCAAAAATATCCAGCCCTACTGAGACTGAGCAGTGCATTGAGCTTCTGATTGCTGTTTCCCACAAGTATGCTGGAAAGGAGGCTAACAACTGCACCTCTCCAAGAAAGAGTTCCCAGCCTTCATGAATACAGAAGTGGAAGCCTTCCTAAAGAACTGGAAGGACCCTGGTGTCCTAGACTGTATGATGAAAAAACTAGACCTCAACTGTGATGGACAGCTAGATTTCCAAGAATTTCTGCATCTTTCTGGTGGAATGGCCATATCTTGCCATGGCTACTTTATTAGGTCTACCCATTTCTAGAAGCAAATGTGAGGTGCTCTTGGGCCTGGCCTCCAGACCACACTCTCTCCTTCAAAAGAGACTCTCAATCATTATCCCCTCCTCACATCCTACATGTACCCTGAGCCCAGAGCATCCACTGCCCCATGTAGGCTAGCTCTATTGGTAGTTAATAAAGTAATAGTGTTTTTTATTTCTCATAATTTATTTTTATCTTTTTAAGTTTATTTATTTTTGAGGTGGGGGAGGGGTAGAGAGAGAGGGAGACAGAGAATCCCAAGCAGGCTCTGCACTATCAGCATGGAGCCTGATGTGGGGCTTGAACTCACAAACCAGGAGACCATGACCTGAACCGAAACCAAAAGTTGGACACTTAACCCACAGAGCCACCCAGGCGCACCAGTCATAGTGTTTTTTAAAGCAAAAAATTAAAAAATTAAAGAGGAAAGATTAAAATCGGGAAATTCAGTTTTGGCATGCTGTGCTTGACATACCTATGAGATGCTGAAGGAAAGATGGTCAGCAGAGGTGTATAAACATGCATGGGGCCTCGATGCTTGATTTGTAAAAATGAGACCAGAAGTAACAGACACCAAGATCACTTAGGCACAATGTATAGATCACTGCCTTTCAACCTTTTACATGTTATAATAAGTAGAAAATGATCAATGTATGGAAAATCTGGGTAAATGGGAAGGCTGCTCCAAGCCTATTGCTATGAAAGTGGAGAGGATCACTAGCTCAGTAAACCTAGGCTTTGGAACATGGCTGGAAAGCCCTGAAGTAAAAAGATATTAAGGGCTTAAGGCAGATACAGAGATATCTGTAAGGAATATTCTGAGAGATGGGACGATCAAGAAAATAGTATCACAGAAGCCTAGGAAGTATGTTAAGGTCCAACTTTCCGAAAAACATTTTTATGGGGATTACCCTCTAGTACCCAAAACACTACAGAACTCATCTTTCCTAAGACTTATGTTCTGCAACCCGGACCAGTATCTAGCCCATATTCTCTGAGTCACTGAAGCTTATATTCCTTTGTTCTTAAAACCTAGCATATATTCATCTTTTGCAGACCTGCTTGTTTGACCCTTATAATTTTTTAGCCTTTCCCGTTTCCTTCTTTCCATCACTTTGTTTTTTTTTCTGCTACTGCAAAAACACAATTGCTATTTTCTTTCTGTTCCCTATGGCCCATTCCTCCAACTGGCCTACATAATATTGGCATATTAATTACTTTGAAGCACACCCTTTGCTCGAAAAAAAAAAAACAAAAAACAAAAAACCTTCACTGGCTCCCCAATGACTATACCATTACCATTAAGTCCAAAGTCTCTAGATATCAAGGTTCTTTATGATCTGAACTGGTCTACCTTCCCAAATTCATTTCCCCATATTCCTATTCATCCAACCAAAGGTTTAATCACATCCAATTATTGATTGCCTAAATACCTTCATTCATGTTGTTTTCTCCATCCAAAATGCCTTTCAGTCCTAGATATACATAGATAAGTCTTACTTCTTCCTCCAATATCCAGCTCAAATGATAACTTAATCTGTAAAATACACATCTGCCAAAGAGATCAGGTAATTTTGCCTTCCTCACCTCCTTAAATTTCATTTTGATTCTTTTAGGGAACATTATTTTTATTTCGCATACCCAATTGTTTATTTCTCCTACTTGATGGCTAACTCTTTGATTAAGCTTTTCATTTGCCATGTTAATTCACAATGATATGACAGCGTAAGTATTTTTTGTAATTCTTAATACAACTGAGTGAAGATTTTTATAAGCTGGGAAATGGATAAGTAATAAGAATAAGACTAATAATCCTTTATAACTAAGAGCTTCAACTTATTTTAAGGGGAAAAAAAAAGAGGCTTCTTCTAGTTCATATGGAGATGATGGCAGTAATTTTGGGAAAAGCTGACAACACTTGATTCAATTTCTTAAAGCTTTTCTGTACTAACATTTTTCAAGGTTTTTTTTGTTAAGAAAACTTAAGTGAAAAAAATCTTTATTGTTTAAAAGACTTAACCAAAAATTTATTTCCATCGAGATTAAACTCCAGAAAAGTAAACTTCTATATATATTTTAGCTTGTATACATTTGTAGTTTCCCTTGGGCATAGTGCCACCTACAGTTAGCAAATGCAAACCACTGGGTTCTGAAAAACCTGGTTAGTGCAACAGAATAGCATCTGTGGCATCATACAAAATTCCTTTTACACACTATGTTACTCACAATCACATATAAGCCCAAATTGAAGTAAAATACAATAAACTTACCCCAACTGAAGACTTAGATATTGAAAGCCTGACTTTTCACAGATAGGGTGTTTTCTCAAAATAGGAACAAAAGACCATCATGAATGCATTCTTTTGGTTTTCCATTGTCTATTTCTTCTTCAGGGCTATCCCTATCAATTGTTCTGCAAAAGTGCTATAATGAAAACAGCAACCTTTCCCTACTGTGGCTCTTTCTGATCAACCTTCAAACATGCTCAAATCTGATTCAAAAACTCAAACATAACAAAACAACTTCTCCCAGTCTGAGAAAACAAACAAAAAACAAAACACCAAAACCCCAAAAAACAAAACAAACAAAACCCCCACCTATTTTCCTGTTAAAGTTACAGCTATCCTCTCCAACAAACTTCTTGAAAGACTGGCTACATTCAGATTACTTCTCAATTTACAAAAATCTGGCTTCTACCTCAATCACAATGGCCACTAAAAAACCTTTTGCGAAAGTAAAAAATCTCAACTGCCAACTTTAAGCCTCACTCCTCATCTTACTTTAATGCACTGTAGTATACTCTTGTGGCGCTTTTGTACTCTGGTGATTTGATAACATCGTCTTTTAACTAATTTTTTAAAATTTTTACTGAGGAAGTTTTGTTTCCTAGAATTTCGTCCTTAACCTTCCTCTTCTTGCTTTGTACATTTTCCTGGATGTTTTCATCCATTCTTACAGCTTCAAGTAGCTTCTATACGCTGGTGATTCATAAATTATAGTTCTTGCTATATCCTATTAGTTCTAGAAACCTACTTCTAGTCATATATTTCTAATCAGATACTCTAGTACCTCAAATACGCCCAAAGTGAGCACTGCCTCTTATTTTCAATCTAACTATTGGATGATACCTTGGTGAGACATTCATTCTAACAAAGCCTATGCGCTGTGCCACAAAAATATTCTTCTAATTTATCCACATCTTTCCATGCTTACTGCCTCAGTTATGGTCCTCGTATAATTTCTCTCCTAGACTACATAGCACTCAGCTTCCTTACTTGGTTCCACCTACATCAGAGCATCTTCATCTTAAAATCTGTCTGTCCCCTAAACAGTTAAGCAGCAATCAGTTCCGATTATAAAATCTGATTTTGTTAGGCTACTATTTAAAGCTACTTGTTGTTGAGGGACGCCTGGGTGGCTCAGTCGATTAGGTGACTGACTTTGGCTCAGGTCATGATCTCGCGGTTCGTGGGTTTGAGCCCTGCGTCGGGCTCTGTGCTGACAGCTAGAGCCTGAAGCCTGCTTAAGTGTCTGTGTCTCCCTCTCTCTGCCCCTCCCCTGCTTGTGCTTTGTCTCTCAAAAATGAATAAACGTTAAAAAAAAACAAAGCTAGGGGTGCCTGGGTGGCTCAGTCGGTTAAGCGTCCGACTACAGCTCAGGTTACGATCTCGCAGTCTGTGAGTTCGAGCCCCGCGTCGGGCTCTGGGCTGATGGCTCAGAGCCTGGAGCCTGTTTCAGATTCTGTGTCTCCCTCTCTCTCTGCCCCTCCCCTGTTCATGCTCTGTCTCTCTCTGTCCCAAAAATAAATAAACGTTAAAAAAAAACAAAAACAAAAACAAAAAACAAAAAACAAAGCTACTTGTTGTGTGCAAAATAAAAGACCCAAATGCAACACTTGCATTCAAGATAATTCATGACCTAGAATTAACACATCTTCAGTTATGCTCCTGCATACTTTGAAAACCTTTTTCCACAAAAGGATGGATATAAATATTTTATAGTTTGGATCTTTGTGTTTTTTTTTTTCTTTAATTCCTGGGATGCCTTCCAGTGTTGCTTTAGGTATTTTCTATTTTGATCTCCATTCCCTTCTCCACACTGAAGAGCTATAACTTGAGTTACATACAAAATGAAATAAATACTCAAACACAGAACAGAGAGCTTTCACTGGAAGCACTAAAGGAGGATCAAAACTTCTCTCTTCCTCCTAATCTGTACTGTAGTAAAACAATTTAGAAATTTCTTCTGCTTTGGAGAAACCCCTGCCCTTGGAAGGCCAAATAGAAACTGGTGGGCAGCCTACTAGAGGGAAGGCGACATGGATGAGGAATATTCACACCTGACTCTAGACTAGACCTGAATACTATCTCAAGGTTCAGGTACTCCTTAAGCTGGGCTCATCAGTATCGGAGAATTATTGTTTGTGGCATACACGGCAGGAGAATCAGGACGAGACAGGCAATAACTCCACTTCTGACAAGACTAACAGACAAGATATTTGTAGTCAAATGAATGTAACAATATAAAAATTTAGCCAGGTTTGGAAGATGATTTGGTAAATGGGAACTACCACTAGGCAAGTATTTTTGTCCTAAGTTTCCTTAGCTGTAAACTACTTCTCATGTATAAAATTTATTTCTCTACCTATAAAACCTCTATCTTTTCCTTATTCCATCCTACCTTTCCAACTCAAATAGGAATCATGGAAATTAGAGCTACATTTCCCAAATCTGCTCAGAACTCAGTAGTATGGGCTCTGGCAGTGAAAGGTTTTAGTATTTGACCCACAAGCCAATGTATATAATCTATATGAAAGTAAATTGCATGTGAACTGTACATATAATTTTCTTATTCAAATGTAATGAATACCTTTAAAAATAAAGCAGATAATTTCTAACTATGTGCTTCAGTGATTATTTCTAACCTGAAATTTAGTAGTTATTAACTAGTTAATTTCTTACCTGAGGGAGGCAGAATTTGTAAAGACGAAATGTTTTGCACACTGTGTAAATGTTCTAATTCTTGATGATTAAATGCTAACTGATGGTGATCTGGTGGTATTTCACATGAATATGAAGTCTGACAAAAAAGGGTAGTTTTTGCAGAGGCTTCATCTTGTACAGAAGACTGTATCTGTTAAGACAAAGATAAAGACAATTGTCTTTCAGAGTTTTAACCACACAAGAAGTTTAACTAAAAAAGTAGAAACAGAGAGGAAAAGAATATAATTTAAAACTACCTTCAACTATGATATAATTATTTAAGTCATACAAACTTATAGGGTATAATTATCCCATTCTTACAGATGAGAAAAATAAGGTGTGGAAAGATTAAAAGACTTGGCCATCCTATAGTTTTAGGTAGAGTTAGTCAAAGCCTATAATCTTAGTTAATAATACATACAAACTTACATATGTTATTAAATAGTGCTGCTTATTTCCAAATGCTTTCCTGTAAGCTTTTATACCAAATCTAGAGACTAATCTGCTTTCTTTTACCCCCTTTACCTTACTGAATTATAGGCATAATGGGAAGGGTGGGTAAAAATCACATGATAGTTGACCTGTAAGACTATCAACAAAATTCTGATTTAGTAAGTAACAACTGTATTATATAGCTAACATTTATTAAATGCTTACAATGTGTGAGGCACCAGGCTAAACCCTTTATATAAAGCTCTTCAATTCTCACAATAATCTCATGAGTTCAATATAACTATTATCCCCGTTTATAGTTTACAATAGGACTCAGATATAATAAAAGCAACTTTCCTAGAATCTCACAATTATTTAGTCACAAGCTAAGTTATAGTACCAAAGCCCAGGTACCTTATCTACTAAGCTTTGAGTTGTAGATAGTACAGAGATCAGTAAGACAGTCTTTCTCCATCTAATAAAGGGGTTAGAGTGAGTAAATAAGGCAAGTGTATGAATACCTATGCTAGCTTGAATAAAACTAATGCCATAGAAATGTTCCAACAATAATATAGACCCAAGCTGCAAAGTTAGAGTCAAATGCTGAGGTTTAAATCAATAAAAAATCACTTTCTGAAACACACAAATATATGCATTTACTCATATTTCTAAAAAAATTCCCTCTTTTATTATCAATGGGCATTTTGTTCCTCAGTGAGTGACACTGAAAAAATTCTGGCCACAAACAGATCATTAAGAGAGCATTCTAGAGGCACCTGGGTGGCTCAGTCAGTTGAGCATCCAACTTCGGCCCAGGTCATGATCTCAGTCTGTGAGTTCGAGCCTCACATCAGGCTCTGTGCTGACAGCTCAGAGCCTGGAGCCTGCTTCTGATCTGTGTCTCCCTCTCTCTCTGCTGCCTCCTTTCCTCCCTCCCTCCCTCATAAACATTAAAATAAAAAGACAGCATTTTATATGCTATGTATTGAGGATGCTTTCAAAGTTCACTGATATAATTTTGATTCCACTAAAATCTATGGCAACAGACAATCTGTACCTTTGAGAACTCATTCTTGTCTACCAAATTAATTACCACTTCATCTGGGTGTCCAAAGCCCTCTTTATTATGTCCCCCAAGCCAACTAATCCCTGACAAATACCCTCTGCTGCCATTTTTCCCTGAACACAACTTCTGTGCTTCTTTGCCTCTCTTCGCACTACTACCTCTGTTTAGAAAAAGTAAGTCCCTAATCTGTGTCAATGTACTAACCATTTCTTTCCCTTCCCTGTAGTTTAAAAGCCATTTTAAGCATTTTCTCCTTCAGATAGTATATATATTCCTTCTACATTTTCTCAATTATGAAAATAGATGATCGCACTAATCATGCAACCTCTTAACAGGATGATTATATATATCTCTTATATAATATATATAAGATAAGATATAATTATAATAGAGAGCTCCCTCAACACACGTATTTATGTCGTACATCTGTAACCTAGTTAGATGATGTTAATTTATAATTTAATAAAGGTATATACCTGTAATTCTATATTCAGGAAGGTATAGAGGATTAAAGCTTTAATGAGAATTACAACTTGAATTAGTTTAGTAAGAGATAAAATTACTTCTATCCTTGTCAAAGCATGTCAACTACTAATGATAGATGTGCTAAAATTAGTAGCCGGTAATTATAAGCTTTATCTTTAGAAACCCTGCCTACCATTTTCCTACTCCCTTTAGAAATCCCACCTTACTGTGTGCACCCTACATCCTACTGTGTGCACATAGGGAAAGCAAGGCCTTTCTTCTGTATTTACTCTCAAGACTAACTCAAAACTTCTATCATTTGTTCTTCTAATATGATTTATAGAACAGTTATATCTTATTAGAAAAATGTAGCCAAATACTTCCTGTATTCAATTTTAAGAAGAAATCTTTGAGTATTTAGTTGACAAACTGAAAATGTGACAGCTCTTCGTTATAAACAAAATCAAAACAAATTTTAAAGAAGCTACTACTATACCAGTTGAGTTATAACATACATTTTTAAATTCTAAGGTAAAAAAGGAGGAATTAACTTACCTTTACTTGTTCTTTAGGAGAATCATTCTGTTTTGCTTCAGTAAATTTAGGAAACATTTCTGCAAATGTATATAAATAAATATTTCAATATTTGTTAGCTTAAAACCTTACGATTTAAATTATAAATTGTTTTCATATTAAAAATAGAACGGTCATCTCAGGAAAATGTCTTTAATACCAACCTCTTAAATCAAGAAATTCTTATAGTTACCAGGTTTTTGCCCTTTGAATCAGTCAAAATTCTAAAGAGATATTTGCGTTTTAAAGGGGATATTTTCTTTTCCACATAATTGAATAAATATCCACTCACAAATTTCAATTTGGATCATTTAGGCAAAAAAGAACAGCATAGTAAAGAGCTTGAATAAGCGACAGTTTAAACAGGAACAAGTTACAACACAGATAAGGTTTTAAACAAGTAGAATGAATTATAGCAAAATCATCTTTTACCAAGTAGCCATAAATACAGCCACAAGGAACTTAATTAAAATAATTAAGAACTTACTATAAGAGAAGGATATATCACTGATCTGAGAGGATACAGTCTTTTATGAAAAGTGAAGCTATTTGATTTCATGGTAAAGTCTGCTCTGCTTACTAAGCATTATGGGAAGATCCCAAACAATTATTTATTTACTCTCTAGTTATTTGGCAGCCTCAACTATGTTGTAACAAATGGTTTTTATAGTACCTTCTTTACCTTTAGAAATACCTTTACAGCAGACACTGGTGGTACAGTAGATATAAAAAGAGATCTCTGACATGCTACTCATAAGTTCCTTTCTTTATCTTACAATATTTTCTGGCGCTGTCCTCCCCAATCATAAGCCTAGGCCAGTGCAATAAAGCACCAAACTGCCAGTTAATGCCTTGACCCATCTCTCCAGGTGGGCATTGATGAGCCACCTTAGCATTATTTGTTTCAGGCTCCAGGGCACCAAAGCTGGTTAATACCAAATCTTATTCAAACTTAAAACGTTCTAATTTTAATAATTACCTTCTGCTTCCTGAAATGCCATCAGTTTCCACTGGATGTGTTACTGTTCTTTCCTCTCCTAAAATGTTTGATGCTGGACATTGTTAAAATTGCTAAATGCCACTCAATGACGTGCTTTAGTTTAAAGAATTCAAGTTTTGAAATGACACGAACCATCTTAATGTCACTCCACTAAGTATTATTTAAGTGTTGGGGGCGAGGTGGAAGGGAAGGGAAGAATATAGACAGGAAAGATTGAGGGTATAGATCCAGGTAGCTTTCACATTTAGGGGATAAATTATGGTTTCAGCTTTGAACAAAAAAAAACAGACTTCATTAATATGATCATATAATATATGCACATCTACACAGCTATCTTAAATATTCAAATATGCACCCAAACTACATTATTCTACAATTTACATAGACTCTTAAGTATAATAAAATATGACATATATTAGTGTTCTACTAAAAAATTCAAGGGCGTTATCTTAGTTTTCTGATATAATAGCTCAGAATTTTAAAAATTCTCTGAATCTGAAGACACTAGGAAAAGGCATCAAAATTTTTTTAACTAGAATGGTAACTAGACTTACTGTAGTCATTATTTTGCAAAGTACACAAATGCCAAATCACTATGTTGTACACCTGAAACTAATATTGTATGTCAGTTATACTGCAATAAAAAAAGGTCAAAACCATCCGATACAGTATGTTTCATAAAAGTCTTAGACTATGGACAGAAGAATAATTAATGACAGCCTAAAACTCAGCATTTTGATTCTCATTCTACTTTTACATAGTTGACTTTCTAGAAACATAAAACATAAAACTGTTTATGAGTTCCTGGCCCTTGTAGTTAAAAGGCAAACATATACATTTTCACTATCGAGTTTAAGATCCCCTTTCAGTTAGTGAAGAAGCTCTTCAGGTCTTGCAAATCTTAATGAAACTGAGCACTATAGTGACAACATATATACTGTCAACTAATTTCTTCAGGGAACTGTGATAATATGCATACCCACCTTAAGAGATTCAAATTGGGTAATATATGTGAACTACTAAACAAATGCATATTATGCATGTTATGTAATATGTTCTATTTTCACATCTCCCCCAAAACCTCAACATAAAACTCTGATGGAAAAGTTTTTATTTTAGGGGCGCCTGGGTGGCTCGGTTGAGCATCTGACTTCAACTCAGGTCATAATCTCGCAGTTCGTTGAGTTAGAGCCCCTGTGTCTGGCTCTGTGCTGACAGCTTAGAGCCTGGAGCCTGCTGTGGATTCTGTGTGTGTCTCTCTCTCTGCCCCCTCTCCCCTGCTCGCTCTCTGTCTCTCTCTCAAAAATAAACATTAAAAAAAGTTTTCATTTTAAACTAAGGCAAAAAATTTTAATTATAGAATAAAAGAGAGCTGGAATTGAATATTTGATTAAAGAGTTGGTTTAATATCCATCACCTATCAAAGCACTGAGATAAATGCTCCAGATATAGCAAATGTTATCAGGAAGACAGTATGGACTAAGAAAAGTTTAATAAGCTGAATATGAATATAATACCATAATGCAAAACCAGAACGTTATGCCATATATAGCGGAAAAAAATTACTGAAGAATTTTGAATTAGAAAACTAAATCACACTTGTTACACAGAACAGGGTTTAAAAAGGTAGTTGGAATTCACTACCTGGTTCTGTTACCTTATTTTATAGGAAAAAAGCATGTCCAGAGATGTTAAATGATTTGCCCAAACTTATCACCTAAGACATGGTCTGTTGGTTAAAAAACCAAAACCAACCAACCAACCAACCAAACAAACAAAAAAACCCAAATAAGCAATTTGTCTTTGAACTAAAAAAATGTGCTCCCTTTACAGACTGCTTTGGCAATTTTCATTGAAGTGTCTGGTACTTATTTTAATATATAAAC
The DNA here is from genome assembly GCF_023721935.1 of Panthera uncia. NCBI lineage: Eukaryota > Metazoa > Chordata > Mammalia > Carnivora > Felidae > Panthera > Panthera uncia. The sequence goes on from NW_026057585.1 coordinate 28,180,142, forward strand.
ACAACCCAAGTACAAAAAGTGGAAACTGGGGCGCCTGAGTGGCTCGATTGGTTTAGCATCAAACTTCAGCTCAGGTTTGTGGGTTCGAGTCCCGCATTGGGCTTTGGGCTGACAGCTCAGAGCCTGAGGCCTGCTTCAGATTCTGTGGTCCCCCTTTCCCCAACACTCCCCCATTTGTGCTATCCCTCCCTCTCAAAAATAAATAAACATTTATAACAAAAAAAAAATTTAAAAAGGTAGAAACAAAAAACCCTCTAGGTCAATGGTTCTCAAACATAGCAGCGTATTAAAGTTACTTGGGATACTTAGATATCACATATATCTAGCCCCATTCTATATTTAATTCAGGTTTGGACACTAGTTTAAAAGTTTTGCAGGTGATTCTAACATACTGAGAAAATACTATTCTAGACAGCCTGCTTATTCAGGAAGACCCATTTTTGAACAGATAATTTTTAAATACACAAGACAAAATTTATCACTCTTTTTCAAAGACTCAAGGCTCAAGCGTGGACCTCAATATATATAGGTTTTTAATCAAAGCTGGGTCTTTGAATTTATCTTTCTAGTGCTTTGAAAATACTATAGTTGATGAGAAAGTCATCATAGTTTTAAAATTTTAAGTGATAAACTAATCATTTCTCTTAAATGCCAAAGAGTATTCCCCAACTGTCATTGTGTACTTCCTACGTGCACTAAACCATTCTCCGCCTAAAAAAGGTATAACAAAATCTGGACTTGAACCAAGTCCATTTTGTCCTTTTTCCCCTTGCATGAAAAAAAAAATCATATCCTCATCACTTCTACAGAAAACCTAGGTTGTAAAACTAAAAAGAGAAATTGTTTTAGTCCTGTTTGTAAGTCACCCATAACTAAGGAAGTGTTTTTAAAAAAGAAACTGTTAAAGGGCTTCATAACTTTCCTCCTCTGAATATTACACTGAAGCCAATAAAAGCAAAAAGTCTAATGAATGAAGTGACAAATTTACTTTGTCTTAATCAGGTGAAGAATTGATGCCATAACCACTGAGTTTGAGTGTAACTATTAAACAACTGAAATTATAAACATTCCTGAAAAATATTCCTTTTTTTGTTTTTAATGTTTATTTTATTTTTGAGAGAGAGAGAGAGATTCAGAGAGAGACAGAGCATGAACAGGGGAGGGGCAGAGAGAGAGAGACACAGAATCTAAAGCTGGCTCCAGGCTCTGAGCTGTCAGCACAGAGCTTGACACAGGGCTCGAACCCACAAACCCTGAAATCATGACCTGAGCCGAAGTCGGACGCTTAACCGACTGAGCCACTCAGCTGCCCCCCCTGAAAAATAATTCTATTCCACACTAATCAAGTATCTGAGCTAACATTTAGACAGTTCCTTAAGTTATTTTCTTTAAGATTTCAATTAAAAGTACTACCACCAATGAGATGATCCCATTTGATTCTCAGTAATATTATCTATGGAATTGAATCTATTAGTTATATTCCTCCCTATTATAGCACTCAAGATAGCCAAAGCTGTGGAGAATTAGAAAACTATCAGTAGGAAAAAAAAAAAAAAAAAAAGAAAAAGAAGAAGAAGAAAACTTTCAATAGGTTTTGTGTACATACTAGCAAAGCCCAGCTAACATAGGATATAAGCATCTGGAATTCATTTTACTGTCAAATCTCATTTACATATTTGATCTGATATTTGATGATATTTTGAAGGTTATGAAAAATCATTTAGAAAAGGGTTACATTTTTACCAATGTTTAATAAATGTTCTTGACTAAGCTACACATGACAATTTGCATACACTGATGTCAGTCAAGAAAATAATTTAAGTGATAAAACCAAAACACAACAAATCTGCAATCAAGTACTGCTTTTACTCCAAAGATATCTCATTTATATTTTTTAAAGATTTGGGATTTCATTCCAATTCCACCTTAGAACTGATTCAATATCTTGTTTGAAATTTTAATTAAAGAATTTTTAAATAAAACTTTCCTTGGAAATCACAGCTTGGCCATTTAATTAATCTCATTTAATAAAGCAGAATTGAGCCTGTATTTTTCAAAAGTGCATAAAATAAGGTTTGAAAATACATGAAATATAATCATTTAAATAATGTGGAATAAACAACTGTAACACAATTTACAACACTTAAATGTTTTTCACAGATGTTACCATTCAAACATTTCACACATCTAAACAGAATGCTACTGCAGTAAAGACAGAGCAGCTCATAATAAGGATAATTAAAGAACTATGAATCAATATTAAGGAACTAATAAAAGTTAATTTAGAGCTCCATCCTTGATAACCAAAATTACAAAAGATTATGATTTTGCTAAGGAAATTGCATATAGCCAAACTGCTATAAAATTCTAGAAGGCAGGTATTAAAAAGGTTAAGAAAAATTGCTAAAGATCAATATCTTTCTATCAGAAAAGTTTCCTCTATTAAAGTTTTGAAATGAAAATATATTCTTATCTCCTATCTTGAATAATCAAAAGCCTTATTAACCAGAGTTATGGCAATGAAGATATTCTAACTCTAAGTTTAAGTTCTGAACAAACCACAATAAATTTAAAAGCTACAAAATCTTATATATTTTTTCAGTTAATTTGTACTTATGTAACAGATAAAGTTTTTGCTGACATTCCTAATTTTCACAAATTGTATTTTCTCAGTAAGTAGCTCCATTTCCCTCTACCCTGAGACTTGACTTGGGATTTGTTGTCTGCTCTTTGATAATGTCATATACATAATTAAGAATAGCAGATGCTTTTTACTATTTTGCATTAAGTATTATTATTGCTATGATATGACTTCATTATTTTTCATAATTTACAATCCTTTCATTTATAGTTTTTGTCAAGAAAGTAAAAAATGTTCTTAGCTTACACACCAGAAGTAAAAAGCCTTATGGTATTTTAATGGGTACAAGTGAAGTTAATATTTAAGACAAAGGTCCTATTGCTTCATTTACTAATTTATTTTGTTAAGCAAATAAAGCAAAAACAAAAACAAAAAAACAGGAGAGAACTTAATGCTCATTTAAGGTAAGCACTGAGTTTGCAATTTACAACATGCATGTAAGTGTGTTTCCAAGTACACAGTTTGAATGTTTATAAAACAATAAAAATTTCAAAGAAATTCACAAATTCATACTATCATGTAAGAAAAACTGACCTTAGTGTCACAAACCTATATACCTTCATAATGTAGGTTGAAACATAACAATGTGCTACTTTGATTTTAACAATGTTTTTAAAAACAGTACTTGTTATAGAAAGATAACATTAAACAAGGACATCAGTCATAAAATAAAAATTCAACACAAATGTGTTAAAAAAAATTATAATTCTGAGGCCAAGTTATTCCACTGGAAAGTTAGGAAACCATATATAAGAACCATTCTAAGAACACATAGTAGATGATAAACATCTTTCCTTCAAGCAGTGTGTTGGAAGAATCTATCAGAAACTGAAATTAAGGTATTTTATTGAAGCACTCTGTATATATCACTTTTCCACTAATGCTTAAGGCATCTATTGATCAGTAGCCAATATATAATTAGATAACTCAAACAGCTTTATCTTACAAATAAAAGACAAAGTGCTGTAACTTATTAGGCCACAAATGCTTTATTAGATGAAGTTACAAATGCTAATTATTACAATTTAAAATTCTAAATGCAACTTTAGTTTTTCCAGCATTGTTTTATGCTTTATTGTCAAATATAAGAAAATAATGTATAATTACAGCCCTAAATCAATTTAAAAATTTTCTAGTATGACAAATCCAACAAAAATGTTTACCACTATATACTTTAGAAATGTAAAAACAAAATGCAGCAATCAGCACCACATAAATGCAAACTGAACAGAACCAAAAGTGAAACATAAGGGACTGCAAGCCAGCAAGCCTTTACTACCACAGTGAAATAAGAGGGGTGTTCTTACAAAAGGTAAGAATCCCTGATGTGACAATATTCTGTGTAGGATTTTTTTTTTTTTTTTTTTGAAGAGAACTGAATCTCATGACAAACAAGAAGCATCTCATTCAAAATAAAGCAAAATTTGGGGTAGAAAAGTGCTCTATATTCTGAACATGCCTTCTGGTGGATAATGATGGAATGCCACTTGGGCATCCTTGGGGCAGTGATTACTTGTCAACTACATGACCATCAGTGAAACAGCACAAACAAAACATGAATGAGTTAAGCTTGATACAGTTGATGAAAATCTACCCAAGGTAATATGGTACTTCAGCATAACTGGAAATCTCAATTTGAAGTACATTTTTCTATGAATGGAAGATAATATTCTACAATGAAGAAAACACAGAAGTGAATAAAATTCTCCTTTAAACATTTTCTGGGATGACTGGCTTAATTCAAAATGATGAAATCATTCAATATATTCAGTCAGAATATATTGTCACAACGGGACATAACTGCAACATTACAGTAATCTGATACATCACAGAGAGTAAATGTTCTCAAATAATCCTTCACTTTATAAAAAAATGAAGACTGGAATTTTATTATTTGTTATTTTCTCGCATTAAGATCTGGTGTTATATATTAAGAAACTATCCCACCTTTAGTAAACTTATTTTCGATGTTACACACCTCTAAGTCACATATGTGTAATATGAAGTTTCATTTTACACGGCATCTTTTAAAGAAAATAGTAAGATTTTCAACATGCAATTCAATAATAAGTGTGGCATCCAAACCATAGGTTCTGGGTAAGTGACAGACGTTTCTTAAAAATCGAAGTCTCAATAGTACAAGGAAAAAATTTCCGCACAAACACAAGTACACTTAAGGGGACAGCTAACCTGATTCAGAATCACTGCTGTCTGAGGAGCCTGAATCACTGCTACTGCTTTCAGTCTCCGAGGAGCTGCTGCTGCTGCTGCTGCTGCTGCTGCTGCTGCTGCTGCTACTGCTTTCGCTTAATCGGGAACCACTTCCAACAGCCTTGGATGACTGCGTCTTCTCAGCTACAAAATAGGGAAGTACATTACAAGGCTACCAGAATGACATCATCAAAGGAACATTTAAAGGACTGCCACCTACATTTTGGTTGACGTTTTCTACAGTTTAACTGATTATTGACCTCTAGTAACCGCTTTTCCAACTCCTGTTTTTTCTGTGAATGAAATTCTTCTCTGGACTTCATTATCTTCTTACCTATAGGATTTAAGAGGAAAAAAGAGTATTCCCAAAAACAAAAACAAATACCAGACTGACCTCTACTGCTACACAGAAATACATACCATGAGGCTTTAGTGGTCTTTTTCTTAGACATGCAGCAACATACTTTTCTAGTTCTCGCAGTGTTGATGCTTTTAGTGTTTCAAAGTCTATCTCTATCTCATCAGGGTTGGAATTTCTCAGTGAAGGCTCTCTTGATTGTATTATATGAACAACCCGCCCAAGTTTATCTCCAGGGAGTTTGTTTATATCCAAGCTTAACTGCCTTTTCTCATCATAGTTCATAGGTTTAGCATTAGCATCATCTTCAGGTTTCAGAGCCAACACCTGCTGTTTCCTCTTCTTTGGCTGACTAAACAAAAATTAAATTTAATCAAAATTATTTGAGATAATATTATGATTTGAATAAGGCATTTTTAATAAAAGATACTTACTTGCTTTTAGACTTTTCCTTTAATTTCATTTGCTTAAACTTTTTCCTTGGATTTTCATCTCTGTTATTAACCTTTTCTTTCTTCTTTTCCCTTTTAGACTTATTCTTTTTCTTTAGCTTACGGAAAGGTACTTGGGATAGAACTTGTAGCTGTTGATGAACAGCTTTCAGCTGATAAAGAAAAAATTCTATAAACATTCACGGCTCTAAGTAAAGACATCAGAAAAAAAATGAAGGCACTCAAAAGTCAGGACTATGCTGAAATTCATGTCCTTCAGGTTCTTATTTTATTTCACGAATTCATTATTTTGAAAGGCATACACTAAATTAGAAATACTATCATGTGCTCAACCCATAAACTTAGGTATTCATCTATAACCAGACCATGAAAATTAAATTTCCAGTAATCTTAACTTTTTAATTGTTTTTTTCAGGCTTGAGTTCAGAGAAGGTTAACCTTTTATCACAAAAGGTAGCAATGTTAAAATATCATCCATAAAATATCTTGGATTACATCATATAAATCATTTCAATGAGAATCCATTCATTGGGGTTAAGAATATAAATAACAGAATTTTAAGATATATAGACCTTTGGGTAAGAAAGACTATTAAACATTATAAATGTGCCAATAAGTAAATAAAGCCACAGTTGCTAAGTGATCTAAATGTAACAGCTTTTAATCTACAAAAAGCATTTTATAATAGATCTGCATCAAGAGCTCACAAAAATACCAAAACTTTTACCAATACAATCAACTACCTGCTCCTGAAGTTTTGCAAGACGTTGAACTCGTTCATCTTCAGAATCACCAGAAGAGTCATCTTCAGAGGAAGCTTCACTTCTGCTTTCTCTATCATGGACTTCTGTGGTATCTGTTTTGATGTAGCATACAGGCATACTCTCAACAGGTTCATCTGGGATCTTTGCAAAATGCATTTCAAAGACATCCTATAATGGAAAATGAGACTATAAACATTTTCTGTATTTCCAATTTAATGCAGCAATAACACCTTTTAACAAAAGTGTCACATTTTGATAATTCTATTTTTCCTTGTGGTAATTGTTATATAATATATACATCAAGTCATTATGTTGTATACCTTAAACTTACACAATGTTAATTTACCAAAGAAGAAATATAAGACTCGTGCTTCCTTGCTTGCTAACCTTAGCAACTTTTCTCTTCTCTTCTAGGTCTCTTCTAAGACAGACCTCTCAAGTTGTGTAGAGAATGTTCTTTCAAGGATCTTCTGCCCCATGTTTTGATCCATCATTCCACTACCTCCCACTGGGTCAGCCTCAACAGTCCTCGAGCTTTCCCTTCAGGGAGACATAGGCTCCAGTCAATCCTATCTCAGTTATCTACTATCCCCTCTTCGCTAATATTTCTCCAATATCTTCTATGTGCACAGCAGCCTCATAAAAAGATGTGCTAATGTATGCTATACCTCAAAAACAAACAAACAATCTCTACACTTTAATAAATTGTGCTTTATTTTGGGAAGTAGGGTGTTCTTTGTCTTTTCAGTTATGGTTCAAAAATTTCCAAACTGTTCAGAAGAAACTCACTTTCAGGAACACGGAAGATGGCAGCGTAGGAGGATGCTGGGCTCACCTCGTCCTGCTGATCACTTAGATTCCACCCACATCTGCCTAAATAACCCAGAAAACTGCCAGAAGGCTAGCTGAACGGACTCTCCGGGGCCAAGCATAGAGGAGAGGCCCATGGAAGAGGGTCGGAAGGGCAGAGAGGCGGTGCGCACTACATGGACTGGCGGAGGGAGCCAGGGCAGTGAAGCGGCAGGCAGCCCACCCGGCAAGGCAGAGCCCCTGAGTCTGGCTTGCAAAGCGGAGGGGCCGGACGGAGTGTGTTCTGACAGCCAGCAGGACTTAACATCTGGAATGTTATAAGTCAACAGCTCTGCTCCGAGAGCGGGAGGGCTAGAGGACAACGGGAGGGAGAGTTGTTGAGCTCCGGAGAACAGAGCTCAGCTTGGCGGGGAACAAAGGCGCACGCCAGCGCCATCTCCCTCGCCCATCCCCCAGCCAAAATCCCAAAGGGAACCAGATCCCGGCACAGAACTTGCTTGCACCGCAAACACCAAATGCTGTGCTTCTGCGGATCCATCCCTCCGACGGGTCTGCCTCCCTCCCAGTGCTGCAGGGCCTCTCCTGCAGGGGACCACCTACAGCAAAGTAAGCTGAGCCTGCTACTCCTGCCCCTGTGCACCTTGCGGATCCACCCAGGCTAATACACCAGATCCCATCAGAGCAGCACCACAACTGTGCCTGGCAGTGTGCAAGCAGCCCAGACAGGGGCCTCACCACTCCACAGTGAGTCCTGCCCCTGGGAGAGGGGAAGATAAGATACACACCAGTCTAACTGTGCCCCCAGCGGTGGGCTGGGGACAGACATCGGGTCTGACTATGGCCCTGCCCACCAACACAAGTTACTCCAGACAGCACAGGGGAAGTGCCCTGCAGTTTGGCGCCACCCCAGGAACTACCCAAAATGATGAAACAGAAGAACTCGCCTCAAAAGAAACTACAGGAAGTAGTGACAGCTAACAAACTAATCAAAAATGATTTGGCAATGTAACGTAACAAGAATTTAGACTAATAGTCATAACATTAATCACTAGGCTTGAAAAAAGCATAGAGGATAGCAGAGAATCTATTGCTACAGAGATCAAGGGACTAAGAAATAGTCATGAGGAGCTAAAAAATGCTATAAATGAGGTACAAAATAAAATGGAGGTGGCCATGTCATGGATTGAAGAAGCAGAAGAGAGAATATGTGAATTAAACGATAAAATTATGGAAAAAGAGGAAGCTGAGAAAAAGACAAAAAAAAATCCAGGAGTATGAGGGGAGAATTACAGAACTAAGTGATGCAATCAAACGGAACAATATCAGTATCACAGGAATTCCAGAAGAGAGAGAGAAAGGGGCTGAAGGTGTACTTGAACAAATCATAGCTGATAACTTCCCTGATCTGGGGAAGGAAACAGGCATCGAAATCCAAGAGGCACAGAGAACTCCCTTTAGACGTAACTTGAATTGATCTTCTGCAAGACATATCATAGTGAAACTGATAAAATACAAGGATAAAGAGGGAATTCTGAAAGCAGCTAGGGATAAACAGGCTCTAACTTATAAAGGGAGACCCATAAGCCTAGTGGCAGACCTATCTACTGAAATTTGTCAGGCCAGAAAGGAATGGCAGGAAATCTTCAATATGATAAACAGAAAAAATATGCAGCCAAGAATCCTTTATCCAGCAAGTCTGTCATTCAGAATAGAAGGAGAGATAAAGGTCTTCCCAAACAAACAAAAACTGAAGGAATTCATCACCACTAAACCAGCCCTACAGGAGATCCTAAGGGGGATTCCGTGAGTGAAATGTTGCAAGGACCACAAAGTATCAGAGACATCACTATAAGCATGAAACCGACAGACATCACAATGACTCTAAACCCGTATCTTTCAAAATAACACTGAATGTAAATGGACTAAATGCTCCAACCAAGACATAGGGTATCAGAATGGATAAAAAAACAAGACCCATCTATTTGCTGTCTACAAGAGACTCATTTTAGACCTGAGGACACCTTCAGATTGAAAGTGAGGGGATGGAGAACTATCTATCATGCTACTGGAAGTCAAAAGAAAGCTGGAGTAGCCATACGTATATCAGGCAAACTAGACTTTAAATTAAAGGCTGTAACAAGAGATGAAGAAGGGCATTATATAATAATCACAGGGTCTATCCATCAGGAAGAGCTAACAAATATAAATGTCTATCAGCCGATTACGGGAGCCCCCAAATATATAAAACAATTAATCACAAACATAAGCTACCTTATTGATGAGAATGTGGTAACTCCAGGGGACTTTAATACTCCACTTACAACAATGGATAGATCATCTAGACACAGGATCAATAAAGAAACAAGGACCCTGAGAGATACATTGGATCAGATGGACTTGACAGATACATTTAGAACTCTGCATCCCAAAGCAACAGAATATACTTTCTTCTCGAGTGCACATGGAACATTCTCCAAGATAGATCACATACTGGGTCACAAAACAGCCCTTCATAAGTATAAAAGAATTGAGATCATACCATGCACACTTTCAGACCACAATGCTATGAAACTTGAAATCAACCACAGGAAAAAGTCTGGAAAACCTCCAAAAGCATGGAGGTTAAAGAACACCCTACTAAAGAATGAATGGGTCAACCAGGCAATTAGAGAAGAAACTTAACAATAGATGGAAACAAATGAAAATGAAAATAACAACAATCCAAGCGCTTTGGGATGCAGCGAAGGCAGTCCTGAGAGGAAAATACATTGCAATCCAGGCCTATCTGAAGAAACAAGAAAAATCCCAAATACAAAATCTAACAGCACACCTAAAGGAACTAGAAGCAGAACAGCAAAGACACCCCACACCCAGCAGAAGAAGAGAAATAATAAAGATCAGAGCAGAAATAAACAATATAGAATCTAAAAAAAACAGTAGAGCAGATGAATGAAATCAAGAATTGGTTTTTGAAAAAATAAACAAAATTGATAAACCTCTAGCCAGGCTTCTCAAAAAGAAAAGGGAAAGGACCCAAATAGATAAAATCATCAATGAAAATGGAATTATTACAACCAATCCCTCAGAAATAGAAGCAATTATCAAGGAATACTATGAAAAATTATATGCCAACAAACTGGACAACCTGGAAGAAATGGACAAATTCCTAAGCACCCACACACTTCCAAATCTCAAACAGGAAGAAATAGAAAATTTGAACAGACACATAACCAGTGAAGAAACTGAATCGGTTATCAAAAACCTCCCAACAAATAAGAGTCCAAGACCAGATGGCTTCCCTGAGGAATTCTACCAGACATTTAAAGCAGGGGTAATACTTATCCTTCTCAAGCTGTTCCAAAAAATAGAAAGGGAAGGAAAACTTCCAGACTCATTCTATGAAGCCAGCATTACTTTGATTCCCAAACCAGACAAAGACCCAGCAAAAAAAGAGAACTACAGGCCAATATCCCTGATGAATATGGATGCAAAAATTCTCAACAAGACACTAGCAAATTGAATTCAACAGCATATAAAAAGAATTATTCACCATGATCAAGTGGGATTCATTCCTGGGCTGCAGGGCTGGTTCAACATTTGCAAATCAATCAACGTGATACATCACATTAATAAAAGAAAAGAAAACCATATGATCCTGTCAATCGATACAGAAAAAGCATTTGACAAAATTCAGCATTCTTTCTTAATAAAAACCCTCAAGAAAGTTGGGATAGAAGGAAAATACTTAAACATCATAAAAGCCATTTATGAAAAGCCCACAGCTAATATCATCCTCAATGGGGAAAAACTGAGAGCTTCCCCCCTGAGATCAGGAACACGACGGGGATGTCCACTCTCACCGCTGTTGTTTAACATAGTGTTGGAAGTTCTAGCATCAGCAATCAGACAACAAAAGGAAATCAAAGGCACCAAATTGGCAAAAATGAAGTCAAGCTTTCACATTTTGCAGGTGATGTGATATTATACAGGGAAAACCCAACAGACTCCACCAAAAGTCTGCTAGAACATACCTGAACTCAGCAAAGTCACAGGATACAAAATCAATGTACAGAAATCAGTTGCATTTTTATACACTAATAATGAAGTAAAAGAAAGACAAAGAAACTGATCCCATTCACAATTGCACCAAGAATCATAAAATACCTAGGAATAAACCTAACCAAAGATGTAAAAGATCTGTATACTGAAAATTTTAGAAAGCTTATGAAGGAAATTGAAGACGATATATAGAAATGGAAAAACATTCTGTGCTCATTGATTGTAAGAATAAATATTGTTAAAATGTCAATACTACACAAAACTATCTACACATTCAATGCAATCCCAATCAAAATTGCACCAGCATTCTTCTTGAAGCTACAACAAGCAATCCTAAAATTTGTATGGAACCACAAAAGACCACGAATAAACAAAGTAATATTGAAGAAGACCAAAGTGGGAGGCACCACAATCCCAGACTTTAGCCTCTACTACAAAGCTGTAATCATCAAGACAGCATGGTATTGGCACAAAAACAGACACATAGACCAATGGAATACAATAGAGACTCCAGAATTAGACCCACAAATGTATGGCCAACTAATCTTTGACAAAGCAGGAAAGAATATCCAATGGAAAAAAGACAGTCTCTAACAAATGGTGCAGGGAGAACTGGACAGCAACATGCAGAAGAATGAAACTAGACCACTTTCTTACACCATTCACAAAAATAAATTCAAAATGGATAAAGGACCTGAATGTGAGACAGGAAACCATCAAAACCCTAAAGGAGAATGCAGGAAAAAACCTCTCTGACCTCAGCTGCAGCAATTATTTACTTGACACATCCCCAAAGGCAAGGGAATTAAAAACAAAAATGAACTATTGGGACCTCATGAAGATAAAAAGCTTCTGCACAGCAAAGGAAACAATCAACAAACTAAAAGGCAACCAACGGAATGGGAAAAGATATTTGCAAATGTCATATTGGACAAAGGGCTAGTATACAAAATCTATAAAGAATTCCCCAAACTCAACACCCGAAAAACAAATAATCCAGTGAAGAAATGGGCAGAAGACATGAATAGACACTTCTCTAAAGAAGACATCTGGATGGCCAACAGGCACATGAAAAGATGCTCAATGTCGCTCCTCATCAGGGAAATACAAATCAAAACCACACTGAGATACCACCTCACGCCAGTCAGAGTGGCCAAAATGAACAAATCAGGAGACTATAGATACTGGTGAGGATGTGGAGAAACGGGAACCCTCTTGCACTGTTGGTGGGAATGCAAACTGGTACAGCCACTCTGGAAAAAAGTGTGGAGGTTCCTCAAAAAATTAAAAATGGATCTACGCTATAACCCAGCAATAGCACTGCTAGGAATTTACCCAAGGGATACAGGAGTGCTGATGCATAGAGGCACTTGTACCCCAATGTTTAGAGCATCACTTTCAACAATAGCCAAATTATGGAAAGAGCCTAAATGTCCATCAACTGATTAATGGATAAATAAATTGTGGTTTATATACACAATAGAATACTACATGGCAATGAGAAAGAATGAAATATGGCCTTTTCTAGCAATGTGGATGGAACTGGAGAGTGTTATGCTAAGTGAAATAAGTCATACAGAGAAAGACAGATACCATGTTTTCACTCTTATGTGGATCCTGAGAAACTTAACAGAAGACCATGGGGGAGGGGAAGGAATAAATAAAGGTTAGAGACGGAGGGAGCCAAACCATAAGAGACTTAAAAACTGAGAACAAACTGAGAGTTGATGGGGGTGGGAGGGAGGGGACAGCGGGTGATGGGTACTGAGGAGGGCACCTGTTGGGGTGAGCACTGTGTGTTGTATGGAAACCAATTTGACAGTAAATTTCATGTTAAAAAAAAATTAAAAAAAAAAAAAGGAGAAATTCACTTTCAGAGCACACCTATCAACTTACCTGGAGTGTTCTTGCCATTGTCACTACTTCATGGTCTGGAGGATTGTACTTGTAGCAATTCATGAACATTAATCTAACATCTGCTGCAAATTCATATGCATCTTTATATTCTTGGTTGTCCATTTTTCCCTAAATTAAGGAAAAATTACAGGATTCACAAACAACATAGTTCAAAAATTATTTGAGCACCTACATTACTAAATAGTTCAAATAACAGAAGAATATAGACAATACCAGAAACAGATACCCACCCTCCAAATTTGACATATGTAAAAATTCTGCTATATTTGTTTTGGTATTTTTTGACTTTGAAAATATCCAATGAATTTTGACATGCAGAGATAAGGAAGGAGGACATTCCAAGTAAAAACAAAAACAAAAACAAAAAACAGAAACAAAATCACAAAAGCAGGAAAACAGTGCATTTCCAGGTAATCTTGGATAGACAAGTTTGATCCTAGGAAAGTGGTGAAAAGATAAATTCCTTAAATGAACCCTGAACATCTAAATGAAAGGTTTTTACTAAAATTCTCCTAAAAATGAAAAGACGTAAAAAATTGAACAGAATTGGTAAAAGGAAGGAAATAATAAAGATCAAAGCTGAAATAAATGAAAGACAAAAACAAAAACAAACAAACAAAAATTACAGGTCAATATCCCTGATGAATATAGATGCAAAAATCCTTAACGAAAGATTAGCAAAATTCATTCACCATGAGCAAATGAGATTTACTCCAGGAATGCAAGGATGATTCAATAATCTTATAAAACATGTGAACAAAATGAAGGATAAAAACCATATGGCCATCTCAATAAATGCAGAAAAAAATTGACAAACTTCAACATCTTTTCATGATAAAACTCTCAACAAAGTGGGCTTAAAGAGAACATACCTCAACATAATAAAGACCATATATGAAAAACCCAGTTAACACCATACTCAGTGTGAAAAACTCAAAGCTTTCCATTTAAGACCACGAAGACAAGAATGTCCATTCTCACCACTTTTACTCAATATAGTACTGAAAATCCTAACCACAGTAACTAGACAAGAAAAAGTAAAAGGCACTCAAAGTGGTACAGAAAAAGTAAAACTCACTTTTTGTATATGACATGATACTATATACAGAAAACCCTAAAAACTCCACCAAAGAACTATAAGAATAAATGAATTCAGTAAAGTTGCAGGAAACTAAATTAATATACAGAAACATACTGCCTCTATATGCTAATACTGAAGTAGCAGAAAGAAAAATTAAGAAAAACAATCCTATTTATAACTGCATCAAAAAGCAAAAACAAAAACAAATTCCCTAAAAATAAATGTCACCAAGAGAGTGAAAGACCTTTACTTTGAAAATTATAAGACACTGATGAAAGAAATGTCTTTTCACAAATGAAAAGATAAACCATGCTCAGAAATTTGAAGAATTAATATTGTTAAAATAGCCATATCACCCAAAGAAATCCACAGATTCAATACAATCCTGATGAAAATGCTAATCATAGTTTTCATAGAACTAGAACAAACAATCCTAAACCACAAAGACCTTGAATAGCCAAGGCAATCTTAAGAAAGAGGACCAGGAAGACTGGGTGGCTCAGGTGGTTAAGTGTCAGACTCTTGGTTTCAGCTCAAGTCATGATCTCACGATTTTGTGGGTTCGAGCCCTGCATTGGGCTCTGTGCTGACAGTGCAAAGCCTGCTTGGGATTCTCTCTCTCCCTTTCTCTCTGCCCCTCCCCACTCACACTGTCACTATCTCTCTCTCAAAAATATATGTAAAAAAAAAAAAAAAAAAGAACAAATCTAGAGGAATCACAATCCCAGATTTTAAAATATACTACCAAGCTATAATAATCAAAATAGTGTGGTATTGACACAAAAATAGACCCATAAATCAGTGGAGCAGGATAGAGAGAGCCCAGAAATAAACCCATACTTACATAGTCAATCTATGACAAAGGAGTCAAGAATATACAGTAGGGAATAGACTCTCTTCAAATGGTACTGAGGTAACTGGACCACTACATGCAAAAGAATGAAAATTGAACCGCTTTCGTACACCATACACAAAAATTCAAAAACGGATTAAAGACCTAAATAAAACCATAAAACTCCTAGAAGAAAACATAGGCAGTAATCTCTTGGACATGGGCCTTAGCAACATTTTTTTGGATGTGTCCTCAGGCAAGGGAAACAAAAGCAAAAATAAAGTACATCAGATGAAAAACCTTTTGCACAATGAAGGATATCATCAACAAAACAAAAATGCAACCAACTGAATGGGAGAAGATACTTGCAAATGATTCATCTGATAAGGGGTTAATATCCAAGATATATAAATAATTCATATAAGGAAACAAAAACACTAAATCAAAAAATATATATGCATCTCTGTTTATTGCACTATTATTTACATAGTCAAGGTATGGATGCAACCTCAGTGTTTATCAACAGATGAATGGATAAAGAATATGTCACACAGACAGTCACACACTCACATACACACACATATATCACACACAGCCATAAAAAAGGATGAGATCTTGCCATCTCTAACAACATGGATGGACCTACAAGGTATTATGCTAAGCAAAATAAGACAGAGAGACAAATACCATATCATTTCACTCGTATGTTGCATCTAAAAAACAAAACACACACACACACACACACACACACACACACACACACACACTTACTTTTCTCACATGTATAAAGTTGCTCCTTCCCTCCAATAAGACCAAAGTTACTGGGGATTGGATAACACTAGCTAAAATAAAACCAAGAAGTCAGAGGAGGAGTTCAGATATGTCAGCTCCATACAAACCTAGCTTTTGTGTATATTTAAAAACGGTACTGGGGTGCCTGGGTGGCTCAGTCAGTCAGGCGTCCGACTTCGGCTTAGGTCATGATCTCACAGTTCGTGGGTTTGAGCCCCATGTCGGGCTCTGTGCTGACAGCTCAGAGCCTGGAGCCTGTTTCAGATTCTGTGTTTCCCTCTCTCTCCGCCCCTCCCCTGTTCACGCTCTGTCTCTGTCTCAAGAATAAATAAACATTAAAAAAAAAAATTTAAAGACGGTACTTACAAGGCACATCCAAAACAATTCCTCTGACTTTCAAAGAGACTAGTATTTGGTTCACATATGAAAACAAAGTCTCAATTAATTCTCAAAGTGCCATTAGTAGGTTTTAAAACTTACCCCTCAGAATAGAAGTAAATGGTGTGAGACTTCTCAACCCGTGTGCCCATATGAGAACAGAAAATGAAAAGATCAAGAAGCAGCTTTTAGGAGAATTGTTCTATCAAGTGCCGGGGTTATAAAATATTTTAGGAATATTTCTGATACTTCTCAAGCAAACTTACAGGGCTTAAATTATAATAACTTCATTATGTGTTCAAATACACCTAAACATTTTGTTTATAAAGAAAAATGTGGGAAGACAGTGATGTAGAAAGAACAAATATTGTTAAAAGGTCTATACTACCCAAAGCAATCTACACACTCAGTGCAATCCCTATCAAAATAACACCAACATTCTTCACAGAGCTAGAGCAAACAATCCTAAAATTTGTATGGAACCACAAAAGATCCCAAATAGCCAAAGTAATGTTGAAAAGAAAACCAAATCGGGAGGCATCACAATCCCACACTTTAACCTGTATTACAAAGCTAGAATCATCAAGACAGTATGGTATCGGCACAAAAACAGACACACAGAACAATGGAATAGGGAACCCAGAAATGGACCCACAAATACATGGCCAACTAATCTTCGACAAAGCAGGAAAGAGTATCCAGTGGAAAGAAGACAGTCTCTTTAGCAAATGGTCCTGGGATAATTAGACAGCAACATGAAGAAGAATGAAACTGGACCACTTTCTTAAACCATACACAAAAGTAAATTCAAAATGGATGAAAGATCTAAATGTGAGACAGGAAACCATCAAAATCGTATAGGAGAAAACAGGCAGCAACCTCTCTGACCTAGCCCACAGCAACTTCTTGCTTGACATGTCTCCAGAGGCAAGGAAAATAAAAGCAAAAATGAACTATTGGGACCTCATAAAGATAAAAGGCTTGTGCACAGCAAAGGAAAGTCAACAAAACTAAAAGGCTACTGATGGAATGGGAGAAGATATTTGCAAATGACATATCAGATAAAGGGTTAGTATCCAAATTGTACAAAGAACTTGCCAAACTCAACAGCCAAAAAACAAATAATCCAGTGAAGAAATGGGCAGAAGATATGAATAGACACTTTTCCAAAGAAGATAACCAGATGGCTAACCTCATCGATAGCACCACACACCAGTCAGAATGGTTAAAATTAACAACTCAGGACACAACAGATATTGGTGAGGATGTGGAGAAAGGGGAACCCTTTTGCACTGTTGGTGGGAATACAAACTGGGGCAGCCACTCTGGAAAACTGTGGAGGTTCCTCAAAAAATTAAATATAGAACTACCCTATGACCCAGCAATAGCACTACTAGGAATTCATCTAAAAGATACAAAAATGCTGATTCAAAGGGGCAGATGCACCCACAATGTTTATAGCAGCACTATCAACAATACCCAAA
Source organism: Panthera uncia (assembly GCF_023721935.1). Taxonomy (NCBI): domain Eukaryota; kingdom Metazoa; phylum Chordata; class Mammalia; order Carnivora; family Felidae; genus Panthera; species Panthera uncia. Next base: position 28,197,921 of record NW_026057585.1, read on the forward strand.
TTATGGAGAAAGCCCAAATTTCCATCAACTGATGGATTAGGAAGATATGGTCTCTCTCTCTCTCTCTCTACACACACACACACACACACACACACACACTGGAATACCACTTGGTGACGAAAAAGAATGAAATCTTGCCATTTGCAACAATGTGGATGGCACTGGAGGGTATTATGCTAAGCGAAATTAAGTCAGAGAAAGATATGATTTCACTCATATGTGGAATATGAGAAACAACAGACATAAGGGAAGGGAAGGAAAAATAAGATAAAAACACTGAGGGATTCAAATTATAAAAGACTTACAAACACAGAACAAACTAAGGGCTGCTGGAGTGGGGTGGTGGGTTAAATGGGTGATGGACATTAAGGAGGGCACTTTTTCAGGATGAGCGCTGGATATCATATGTAAGAGATGAATCACAGGTTCTACTCCTGAAGCCAAGACTACCCTCTATGTTAACTAACTTGAAAAAAAAATTTACAACGACAAGAATACTTTTATAATTAAGAAGTTCTTCCTATTAAGAAAACATTTACCTTAATAGTTCCAAGATCCATTGGATTTTTCACAATATCATAGTAGTTATGGAGCCCCAAAGCATTAACATCAACAGGATTATAAAAGGGCCATGCATAGGACAAGTGTTTCTTTGCAAGCATTTCTTTAAGAATCTCACTACAGTGCCTTAATTGTTCGGTCACTTCAACACTCTTTATGACTTTACATAGTTGCTGAGAATCTGGCAAAACAGTCTTCAGCACATTTTCTTTCATAGGTGGCATTTTCACTGATTTTTTTTCTGCAAGTGTTGGGGAAGATTCACCACTTGCGTTAACTACTGAAGTTGTAGGAGTCGTGGTATCTGCTTTCCTCTTCACACCCCTTGTAACCTGAAACAATTCAATAACAACAACTGTAATTAAAGTGACATTCACAGCAACAGTTTTCAAACTTTTTTTGATGGTTACTCCTACAGTTAAAAAAAAAACAACAAAAAAAAACAAAAAAAAGGAAAAAATTATCAGTACCATGTCGTCTATATATTAAATATTAATATTAGTAAATTAGTAAATATTAAATATTAGTAATATTTAAATATTAGTAAATATTAGTAAAAGTTAATTTCTTTTCTACAGGTAAATTAATAGCTCAAATATTTTCTTCCTACATCCCAAAGAATGGTCTTATGCAAACCTTTGAGATCAATGAGAGATGGGAAACAATAAAAGTCACTGTTATGCAAAAACAAGTTCTGAATACCTGAAATCAGCTACGGTATACAATTTTAAATTATCAACCCATCAAGTTAGGATTCAAAAGAAGTTACGTAACACACACAAAATAGGTAGTTGGGCAACTGATACTAATATAAAAACATATAAGCCAGTTCAAATTCTACCTAAAAATCTCTAAAATTTGGTTCACATTCTAGATCTGTTAAAAAATGTACACAAAGATTGACTGTGGTATACTGAAGACCAATTTTCAGATCAACTTAAAAAAAGGTTTAGTCATTACAACAATCCCTTACACTGAAACATTTTAAAGTCATAGTAAACTTACTTGGGCCACTGTTTGTGAGGTAGTGTTGAATGGAGTACCTTGTGACATGTTTGAAGGAGAAATAGATGTCTTAGGAAATACAGAGGGAATCACTTGCTGCTTAAATACTTTGTCCAGTGCTTTTGGGGATTGTTTTTCTTTACCAGAAGGAACTGCTACATTATGTTGAATCCCTAGTAAAGTGTGAACCAGAGTAAATATGAGTAAAATATAAAACCATTTTTCTATTAGTATTCTATTTTAATTCACTTAGTTCAGCTTTTTAGTAATATAAACACAGGAAACTCCCATTCTCCTTTGAAACCCTCCCACAGGTACTTGCTAACATTTGTTAGACCAATTTAGATATAATATTAGAGACTTCAAACCTGATATTAATGGAAGACTTATCAATTTTATTCAGAAAGGTGCCTGGCTTAAATTTACACTAATAGAGCTCTGTGAGTAGCTTCAGTAAATTTTAGACATCCTGGAGACAAACTACATAATACTATGTGAGGTCTCCAGAATGCTCTGCATAAATATCCAAGAACCTTAAAACTATGACAGAGCCCATCATTGGTTAACACAAAACAATAGATATGAACATAATCTTCTTATCAATATATCCTTCAGATGACTCTGCCGAAGGAACCACTGTGTATGGTCTTCTGCCTTGTATGTTCCCAGAGAACACCAACCCTTAAGACATCTGGATCACATCGCTCTGAAATCTATCATTTCAAAAGTCCATCCTTGTATCCAGGTAACTCCATTCTTCAGACTATGAGACTAATGTGCTGCCCACTACACCAAGAGGGCTGCTACGGTAACTCCACTCTTCTAATCACTCGCACCATAAACCTTGGAGTCATCTTTGACTCCATGGTCGTTCAAACCCAATATCCCCATCCGTCAGCAAACTCTTTTGGCTCTATTTTCTTATCCAGAATCTGATTACAATTACAAGTGGTAATCACCCTGGTCCCAGGCATCAATTCTTAACTGGATTTCTACAGTAGTATCCTATGAGCCCTTCCTTCTTCTGCTTTTACATCCTGTAGTCTGTTCTCAAAATAGCCCTCGAAGTGATATTTTAAATTCAAATAAGATCATGACACTTCTGTTCAATGCCCAATGACTTCTAATCTTTTCTTTTCAAATAAAAGCCAAAGTCCCTACAATGCCTTGTAGGGACCTGTGTCATCTCTCTACCTATGCTCCTCCCCCATGTCCCCACCTCTGCCCTCCTTCCAACTGCACTTCCTATCACTCCACCCCTTCACTAATTTCACTTAGCCTACTGGCCTACTGTCCTCAAATTTGGTAAGCATAAGCAGACAATTTGCTCTGCCTGTAAGGAGATAGCCTCATCAGCTCACTCCAACATTCCCTTCATGCCTTTGCTGAAATGTTACCTTCTCAAGCTACCCTATATAGATCAGCTTTCTCCTTCCACTCCCACCACTTTCTTATTCTCTTATTCTTATTTTTTTCTTTGCCCTTATCACATTTGACATAGAATATATAGATATCCCTGACCCTCCAAATTCTCAACAATATATTTTTTTGAATATATTTTAAGACAGGGCTGGTATTCCTCAATCTCTTATTTCTCATTACTCACTAACTAAAACTTAGGAACCAAAGAGACTGAGATAACCTCCTATCTTTTGATATTCCAACTGTGGCTCTTTGAACTCAGGAGCTAAACAGATAAGTATAATGAGAAATACTTACATTTACTTAATGTTACCAATTTCCTCAACAAAAACAAAAAGCTCTGTGAGGGGAAAGGAACTTTGTTTTGATCTCTACAATATCCCTTGTGCCTAATACAGTACTTGGGACATAAGAGGACTCAATGGATATTTATTGTATGCTTATTATGTATCAGGCCACCATTCTAGGTGCTCAGGCACAATAATGAACAAGATAGACAGTTTCTGTCCTTGTTGACCATATTGTCTAGTATAAGAAATAGAAAAAAAAAGTAATCAAATTGATTACAATTGATGCTAAGCACTAGAAAGGAAATAAGTGGGAGTACTGACAAAAGACAGAGACCTACTATAAAGAAGATAGCCAAAGAAGTCTCTTTGAAGAGGTATCAATTCAGATGTTACTGGAAAGAAGTAGCCAGCCAGAGAATGGGGTGGCAGTAAAACTGTATTCCAAGACAATCAGTAGGGAAAACTTCAATGAGTGAGATGAAAGTAGTTCAGGATGAGAATAGAGAAATGGGCAAAGATTTAATCCCAAAAGGCCACGGTAGGAATTCAGACTTCATTTTAATATGAGAAGCTATAGAGGAGGTTTTAAGCAGGTTAATGATGTATTTTTATTTTTTGATGTATAGTTTATTTTTAAAAGACTGCCTTTGCAGGGCACCTGGGTAGCTCAATCAGTCAAGCGTCTGACTCTTGGTTTCAGCTCAGGTGATGATCTCGTGGCTCATGGGTTCAAGCCCCACATCAGACTCTGTGTTGAGGGTGGAGCCTGTTTATGATTCTCTCTCCCCTCCTCTCTACTCCTCCCCTGCTCATGCTCTCTCTCTCAAAATAAATAAACTTAAATATAAATAAAAATAAAAGACTACTTTTGCTATTGTGTAGAGAACACAGAACAATCGAGATCACAGGGGCTAAGAAGATTGTAGCCCAAGTTAGTATTATTGCAAAAACAATCTTAGGATTGAATTCAAATGATTACTAATGAACAGAAGGGGAGAAAGAATCAAAGAAGGAAGGAATCAAGAACAACTTCTACTATTCTGGCTTGAATAACTGTTTATTAGTACCATTTTCTGTTATACAGAATAACCTAAGAAGTTCAGTGTTTAACTATAAGCAAGGTAAATGAAAGATGTGTATCTCTCATCCAAGTGGAAGACATCCATGTGGAAATGTCCAGTGACTTGAAGATAATAATTGGTTTCTCAGGGAGGACTGTGTTAGAGATATAGATTTGAGGATTAATAGCATACAGATGGAATTTAGAAAAAGGATACTAATATCAAGCCCTGAAAAGAAAACCCCAATACTTTAGAAATCGAATAGAAAAGAATAGGGGCACCAGGGTGGTTCAGTCAGTTAAGCGTCTGACTCTTGATTTCAGCTCAGAACATGATCTCATGGTTTGTGAGTTTGAGCTCCATGTCGAGCCCCATGCACTAAGAGTGCAAAGCCTGCTTGGGATTCTCTTTCTCCTTCTCTCTCTGCCCCTCCCCTACTCTCTCCCTCTCAAAAAAAAAAGTTTGTTTTCAGTATTTAGAAAAGAATGATAATGCCAAGAGGACTACAGAATGGGAAGTAAGCTCACACAACTAGAGTGTGCACAAAGAATAAAGGCATTTCAAGAAAGAGACAGTAGCCTTCTAAAGCAAATACTGATTAAGATCAAGTAAAATGAGAATAGAAAAATATTACTTAAATATTGTCACATGAAGACTGATCCAGCTCATGAAGGCAATGGCCCAAAGTGACAGGGAGAGAAAGGATCCTTTTAAAGACCTTTGCTCTAGCTGATCCCCCTGCCTGGAATGTTCTTCTTTGTTCAAATCTTAACTTCTTAATGAGGCCCACTCTAAACCCATCATGCTTGTTTGCCTCTCTTTTCCTACTACAATGTAAACTCCAAGATGGCAAAAGTTTTTGTTTTGTTTGATATATCTCAAGAACGCTGACCAGTGTGGTGGCACCTAAAAGTTACTCAAGTATTTCATCTATCAATTCAGTTTAATGTACTAAATTTAAATTTCTTCTTTGCCATAATGTATCAACACATAACTACATTATTTGGCTGTCATATGACAATTTCCCTACCACTGTGCATAAAAATGACATGACTCTGGCAGTAGAAAACTCCTAAAAAAAGTTATTTGGAAAGTCTACCAATCCATCAAGACCAAACTCAGCTTCTGTCACCACTAAAGCCTTCCCCAGCTTTGCCAGTGTGAATTTCTTACTCTTTTGGACTATAGCACATACTATGTGTAATTTCATCTGACATCTATTATAATGCATGTCTTATTTTTTTTTAAGTTTTATTTCTAACTAAAATGTAAATTGAAGCTGAGAGTTAGGTTGGTTATACATCTTTGTAACCATCACAATATGTGCATTTTAAGTGACAAACATCCAAATACATAATGACAGAAAAACAAAGTCAAAGAACTTTTGTCTGACGGAATCTTATGCTTTTAGCAATAATCTGAGCATCTGAAACAAGTAGCTACAACTTAACCACCAAGAAAGTATTAAATCTTTTTTTAAGGGAAGCATTCTAAAGATAAATAATTTTTACCATGCTTGATAATTTAAGTCAACAATAATTATCACTTTGCTTTAACAATTTAAATGGCATACTGATATACTCTTGCAGAACCCTAGGCCATTTACTGTCAGACTTAAGAACAACCTTTTCCAAAGGTGAGAATCAAATAATAACTTTAATAAACAGTGAGTATCTCACAGGATTGGGTAAAGCTTTAAGCATGACCCATCTTAAAGATCTATCAACAACAAGGAAAAAAGCACACATTATTATCAATTAAAACAATCTTATAGTGGTATAAGTCTCCTATATCCCAGCCACTTAACTATATACTTTACAAACACAAAAGCTAAATATTTTCCTGATATTATACATGAAGAAACTAACATGGAATGGTGATTAAGAAACTTAGCCAAAATGTACACCTGCAGTGATCTAAAAATAAACCAACATTTCATCTATGACAACTTTGGTTAACCTCTACAATAAATCCAACTGAATACCTAAGATTAGTTTTGTAACTCCATATTTAAATATTATGATTATTAGCTGTAAAATATTTCCCTCTAAAGTTTGTTTGTTTGTATGTTTTGAATTAAAAGATAGGCGAATCCTCAGACACAACAGTAACATTTCATTCTTAGCTATGGGATCTTTGGTACAAGGAACATTGAAAAGTTTTGCCCTCTTATTAGTATAGCACAGATACAAGATCCACTAAAAATACTAATAAATTTATGGGGTGCTTACTATGTGAATGGCACTGTGCTATAGGAAATCTCAGACTCCAAGGCCATAAATCGAGACAATCCTCTCTAATCTTATATGATAGCCATCCTTGTTTTCAAAGTTTGCCTTACTGTTTAAATGGACACCTTATACCAATAAATAGGATATAGAAGGACTTCGGATTGCCTATCTCCTTTGAGGGATTTATTTAGTTCTAGTCATTATATTTATACATGCACAAGTACACATGCATACAATATAAAACACAGAGAAAGAAAGAAAACATAAAACTTTTCTGTCTTACCTTTCTTTATTCTTTCCTTACCACCTATAATTTGTTCTTCTTGTGGCATCTGAGATAATTTCTGCCTAAACAACTTCTCTAGAGCTTGTGCCATAAGAACAATGTCATCTCCAGGCTAGAAAATATATAAGATTACAACATGGTCAACAATTCAGGCTACCTTAGAGAAGACAGTGACACAGTACTCTTAGTATTTACTAAACAGTATTTATTGCTTCTAAATTAAGTTTAGAAAATAGTGCAGCGGCTCATATTTTAAATTCTAACAAGTCATGTTAGAATGTAACATGTAACTTCTAAAAATAACCCAGGTAGCCTTTATGAGTAATAGAGGATTACAATCCAACCAATCCTACTAATACAGAAAGGTTTTAGAAATTAAAATTTCTACCTCACAAATAAGTTAAAATATATTAATGGCTGTGCAAAGTACAAGACTTGACTTGATGTGATTGTTTTCAATTAACTATAAGTGATAAAATGACACTGCAGAGCTAATTTAGTTTTTAAATCTTTTTTTAAAATTTATTCTGAGAGCATGTGCGCATGGGCGCAAGCTGGAAGGGACAAAGAGGCAGGGAGAGAAAGATTCCCAAACAGGCTCCACCCTCAGCAGAATCCCAGGGTGACCTGAGCCTGACCTGAGCCAAAATCAAGAGTTGGTCACTTAAATGACTGAGCCATCCAGCCGCCCCTTTTTTTTCTTTCAGTTTTTAAATCTTAACTACCTGCTTGGAAGTCTTCCACTTGCTTTACTCACTACTGATAAAAAGCCTAAAGCAGAGAACACTGACTTCGAGTTAGGTATATCAGGAAAATTACTGAACTTCATTTTAATATGTTAAATGTAGGGGCGCCTGGGTGGCGCAGTCGGTTAAGCGTCCGACTTCAGCCAGGTCACGATCTCGCGGTCCGTGAGTTCGAGCCCCGCGTCAGGCTCTGGGCTGATGGCTCGGAGCCTGGAGCCTGTTTCCGATTCTGTGTCTCCCTCTCTCTCTGCCCCTCCCCCGTTCATGCTCTGTCTCTCTCTGTCCCAAAAATAAATAAAAAACGTTGAAAAAAAAATTTAAAAAAATGTAAAAATACACTTGACATTGTTAAATTCAAATGAAGTTTCCAATGGCACTTTCAGAATACCATTAGTTCTGATTTTTTTTAAAAATTCATATTGACTAAGAGTCTTAAATTTTTTATTTTTATTATTTTATTTATTTTTAATTTTATTTTTAATTTTTTAAAATTTACATCCAAATTAGTTAACATATAGTGCAACAACGATTTCAGGAGTAGATTCCTTAATGCCCCTTACCCATTTAGCCCATCCCCCCTCCCATAACCCCTCCAGTAACCCTCAGTTTGTTCTCCATATTTAAGATTCTCTTATGTTTTGTCCCCCTCCCTGTTTTCATATTTTTATTTCCCTTCCCTTATGTTCATCTGTTTTGTCTCTTAAAGTCCTCATAGGAGTGAAATCATATGATTTTTGTCTTTCTCTGACTAATTTCACTTAGCATAATACCCTCCAGTTCCATCCACGTAGTTGCAAATGGCAAGATTTCATTCTTTTTGATTGCCGAGTAATACTCCATTGTGTGTGTGTGTGTGTGTGTGTGTGTGTGTGTGTGTGTGTGTGTATATATATATATATATATATATATATACACACATACATATATGCCACATCTTCTTTATCCATTCATCCACCGATGGACATTTGGGCTCTTACCATACTTTGGCTATTGTTGATAGTACTGCTATAAACATGGGATGCATGTGTCCCTTCGAAACAGCATACCTGTATCCCATGGATAAATGCCTAGTAGTGCAATTGCTGGGTCGTAGGGTAGTTCTATTTTTAGTTTTTTGAGGAGCCTCCATATTGTTTTCCAGAGTGGCTGCACCAGCTTGCACGGCCACCAACAATGCAAAAGAGATCCTCTTTCTCCGTGTCCTCGCCAACATCTGTTGTTGCCTGAGTTGTTAATGCTAGCCGTTCTGGCAGGTGTAAGGTGGTGTCTCATTGTGGTTTTGATTTGTATTTCCCTGATGATGAGTGATGTTGAGCATTTTTTCATGTGTTGGTTGGCCATCTGGATGTCTTCCTTGGAGAAGTGTCTATTCATGTCTTTTGCCCATTTCTTCACTGCATTATTTGTTTCTTGGGTGTTGAGTTTGTTAAGTTCTTTATAGATTTTGGATACTAGCCCTTTATCTGATATGTCATTTGCAAATATCTTCTCCCATTCTGTCGGTTGCCTTTTAGTTTTGCTGATTGTTTCCTTTGCTGTGCAGAAGCTTTTTATTTTGAAGAGGTCCCAGTAGTTCATTTTTGCTTTTGTTTCCCTTGCCTCCAGAGATGTGTTGAGTAAGAAGTTGCTGTGGCCAAGATCAAAGAGGTTTTTGTCTGCTTTCTCCTTGAGGATTTTGATGGCTTCCTGTCTTACATTGAGGTCTTTCATCCATTTTGAGTTTATTTTTGTGTATAGTGTAAGAAAGTGGTCTAGTTTCATTCTTCTTCATGTTGCTGTCTAATTATCCCAGCACCATTTGCTAAAGAGACTGTTTTTATTCCATTGGATATTCTTTCCTGCTTTGTCAAAGATTAGTTGGCCATACATTTGTGGGTCCAATTCTGGGTTCTCTATTCTGTTCAATTGATCTGAGTGTCTGTTCTTGTGCCAGTACCATACTGTCTTGATGATTACAGCTTTGTAGTATAGCTTGAAGTCTAGGATTGTGATGCCTCCTGCTTTGGTTTTCTTTTTCAAGATCGCTTTGGCTATTCGGGATCTTTTCTGGTTCCATAAAAATTTTAGGATTATTTGTTCTAGCTCTGTGAAAAATGCTGGTTTGATAGGGATTGCATTGAATATGTAGATTGCTTTGGGTAGTATTGACATTTTAACAATATTTGTTCTTCCTATCCAGGAGCATGGAATCTTTTTCCATTTTTTTGTGACTTCTTCAATTTCTTTCATAAGCTTTCTATAGTTTTCAGTGTATAGATTTTTCATCTCTTTGGTTGGATTTATTCCTAGTATTTTATGGGTTTTGGTGCAACTCTAAATGGGATCGATTCCTTGATTTCTCTTTCTATCGCTTCATTGTTGGTGTATACGAATGCAACTGATTTCTGTGCGTTGATTTTATATCTTGCGACTTTGCTGAATTCATGGATCAGTTCTAGCATGTTTTTGGTGGAATCTTTTGGGTTTTCCATATAGAGTATCATGTCATCTGCGAAGAGTGAAAGTTTGACCTCCTCCTGGCCGATTTGGATGCCTTTTATTTGTGTTTTCTGATTGCAGAGACTAAGACTTCCAATACTATGTTGAATAACAGTGGTGAGAGTGGACATCCCTGTCTTGTTCCTGACCTTAGGGGAAAGCTCTTAGTTTTTCCCCATTGAGGATATTAGCATTGGGTTATTCATATATGGCTTTTATGATCTCAAGGTATACTCCTTCTATCCCTACTTTCTTGAGGGTTTTTATCAAGAAAGGATGCTGTATTTTGTCAAATGTTTTCTCTGCATCTATTGAGAGGATCATATGGTTCTTGTTAAGAGTCTTAAATGTAAGGTGGCACTGATAGTTTGGGAACCAAATTTCTATTACATTTCAGCATCACTAGTGATTTTGAGTAAATGGGATGCAAGTTTTAAAATATTTAGATATGGAACAGTTTAAAAAGGATGCAGTGTTCTAGGAAACAGGAATACTATATGGAGAAAAAGCTTAATACATAAATCCAGTTTTACAGATGAAAGCACAAGTGAAAATTAGGGTCAAAATGTCCACATACAGTATCAGACAAGCTAATGCATCAACACAAATGCAAACATTTCTACTGGAATAGAACACAGTATCTTTAGGTTAACTTGTCATGTCATGAAGTTTAGATGTACGTAATTTGTTTGAATCCATACCATGAACATTTAACTTAGATTGGTTTATCATTTATAACTGAAATGGCAGAAGTATGGTAAAGAACACATAAATGATACTTTATTCACAGAAACCAGCTATCATTGGCATTTTGGCTCAGGTTATGTTCCCATGGTCTGTGAGATCAAGTCCCACGTTGGGCTCTGCACTGACAAGGTAGAGTCAGCTTGGGAATTTCTCCCTTCCTCTCTGCCCCCCTCCCATTCACACACATGCTCCCTCTCTTTCCAAATAAATAAATAAACATTTCAAAAAATGAAAAAAAAAGAAAACAAAAACCATTACAGGTATTCAGGCAAAATTATGGCAAATAGATCGTGAAAAAATATCGATACATGAAAATTATGAAATCCAGCAAAAAAAAAAAACACCCCTATCCTTAAAAATATGTAAAATACCCCAGGAGCGCCTGGGTGGCTCAGTCGGTTAAGCGTCCGACTTCGGCTCAGGTCATGATCTCGCGGTCCGTGAGTTCGAGCCCCGCGTCGGGCTCTGTGCTGACAGCTCAGAGCCTGGAGCCTGTTTCAGATTCTGTGTCTCCCTCTCTCTGACCCTCCCCCATTCATGCTCTGTCTCTCTCTGTTTCAAAAATAAATAAACGTTAAAAAAACATTTTTTTAAATAAAAAAAAATATGTAAAATACCCCAAATCAAGGTATGAAAACTGAAATCAGCACACTTTTTATGCACATCCTCTATATGTAAGACCAAAAAAATAATCAAGTATAACATAAACCTTACATACCTTGTTGTATAAATAGCAATTTGAGAACATTATGTTGAAGTCTTCTATACACTCTGAAGCCTTCATATAATATTTATGTTCTAAGCGCTTCTTAATTGTATTTAAATCCATTGGGGTTTTTATAATGGTGTAATAATCCTGTGGTTTTCATGAAAAAATTCTAAATGTTAGTAGTAAGAACAAATACAACTATTGGTACACAAAGAAATTTAAGAAGCTATATACGTGTAACTAGAAAGAGCAATTGATTACCTTTAAAAGGCTATAATCTAGAAAACAAAACTTTTGTGATGAGAAACAAAGCTGACTGCCATGGCATTTTTCTTCAGAGAAAAAAATAAACAACAAATAAGACTAACAAAGACAAGAGCATAAGAGTAGAACTATCCTGGAAAATAAAAAGTGAAAGGCATGAAGAAAAACCTAGAATTTATGAAGTATGACAGACCCAGAGTATAATCCCAGTGCCATGGTTTACTACTTAACAAATTACTTAACCGTTCTGTTACCAGATGGCTAAAAATTCCTAACAGAAGACCTAAAATTGAATTCTATGTATGATGCCTCTAAGTCTTATGTATGATGCTTCTAAGACAAAAGTGTCAAGAGCAACTTCATGGAGAAGGTGACATTCATGACAACCTTGCATCAAAAGGTCAAACGACACATTCAAAAAAAAGTCAAGTGACACATTCTATAACAAGAAAGCATTAACTATAATTTACTACAAACTGTTAAAATAAGAATTAATGCTTAGAAAAATGAGCTTTGTCATTTAAAAAAATGCTCATTCGGAAATTCTTCAGTGGTACGGAATAAATTGTCTTTATTAAAGATATTTTATAATATTAAAGACTAGTTTATTTCTTTTAGAGATTTATGGGATTTTTCTTTTATAGCTAACATAATCATAGGACACACTTACAGGCAACTTTAGTTTCACAGCATCGACAGGCTGCTGAAAAGGCCAGGAAAAATTATGCCTCCATAAAGCCTTCAGGACAACTTTTTGTAGATACTGCAGTTGATTTGTCAATCGCCCATTTTTCTTAGTATTTATATATTCTGGTGGTGGAGGGTTAACAATTGCTGTTTGTCGACTTGACAGAGACATTCTTAACTGCGTCAAACACTGATAGTACAATGTTGTCTACAAATACACGTCCTTAAAACACAAATACAAAACTAAGTTACTTTCAAAGCACATTTAATATAGTTTCTATAGGAACTAAAAAGGGTTAAAGAGTGGTATTATATTTTGCAGTACATCATGATTAAGACAAAAAAAGCCAAATGATAAATGAATCCATTTTTACACAAATACAAACCTTTTTCTATGTAAGTACTAAGAGTTCTTTCATTATGTATGCCTTAGTTTTGGATGATTTAAGGTATTTAAAATTTCACAGTATTTCTTCTGCCTTTCTAAAACACAAACTGAGGTCTTAACAGGAAAAGTCTGTAAGTTCCTGGTAAAAAAGAATTAACAGGAATGTTTATAGTTACTCTACAATTATTAATTCAGTAAAAGAAGAAAGGCAAAATAAAGGATTTTTCTGGCTAATTTAAGTGATTTATTTTTTTTAAGTAGGCTCCATGCCCACGTGGGGCTTGAATTCATGACCCTGAGATCAAGAGTCACATGCTCCAACAGAGTGAACCAGCCAGGCACCCCTAAAGTGTGCCTTTTAAAACCTATTAGAAAGAAATATGACACATATTAAAATGCTAGTCTTTAGTGCATATTACTATATCTAAAGTAAAACTTCGTATTTCAGTAAGACAATATCTAAAATTCCTACACAGCATTATTACTTTAAGGATAAAAGAGCAAAGGTACTACGAAGTACATCAATGAAACAAAAAGCGAGTTTAAATAAATTGTCCATTTTTTTAGAACAGTGTTAGATTTAGCCAGTGTATTTGTTTGCACTAAAGCAGTGTTAGTTAGGGGCACCTGGGTGGCTCAGTCGGTTGAGCGTTCGACTTCAGCTCAGGTCATGATCTCACAGTTCATGGGTTCGAGCCCCGCATCAGGCTCTGTGCTGACTGCTTGCTCAGAACCTGGAGCCTGCTTTGGATTCTGTGTCTCCCTCTCTCTCTGCCCCTCCCCCACTCACACTTTGTCTCACTGTTCCTCAAAAATAAATGTAAAAAAAAAATTAAAGCAGTGTTAGTTCTCAACCACGTATTAATCACTTCTGGATCTTTTAAAAGAATAATAAAATACATAAAATTTACCATTTTAACTATTTTCAAGTGTACAGTTCAGTGGTATTAAGTATATTCATTTTTGAGCAACTAATCTTTAGAACCTTTTCATCTTGCAAAACTGAAACTCTATACCTATTAAATAATTCTCTCTTCACCCCAGCCCCTGGCAACCACCATCCTGTTTCTACGAATTTAACTACTCTAGGTATCTAAGTGGAATCATATAATATTTGTCTTAGTATAATGTCCTCAAGATTAATCTATATTGTAGCATGTCAGAACTTCCTTCATTTTATAAAGTTCAATATTTAATTATCTGTATATGTCACATTCTGTGTATCCATTCATTTCATCGACACTTGGTTAGCTTCCACCTCTTGGCTATTATGAATACTGCTGTAAACATGGGTGTATAGTTATCTCTTCAAGGCCCTGCCTTCATTTCTTATGGATACACCCCAGAAATGCAGAAGTGAGAATTGCTGGACCACATGGTAACTGTTTTTTTTGAGGAGTCCCATACTGTTTTCCATAGCACCAGCAATATTTTACATTCCCATCAACAGTCTACAGGGTTCCAATTTTCTCCACCTCCTCACAACGCTTTTATTTAATTTTATTTTATTTTAAAAAAAATTTTTTTTTTAACGTTTATTTTTGAGACAGAGAGAGACAGAACATGAATGGGGGAGGGGCAGAGAGAGGGAGACACAGAATCGGAAGCAGGCTCCAGGCTCTGAGCCATCAGCCCAGAGCCCGACACGGGGCTCGAACCCACGGAGTGCGAGATCGTGACCTGAACCGAAGTCGGACGCTCAACCAACTGAGCCACCCAGGTGCCCCTAATTTTATTTTTTTAATTACCAGCCATTATAATGGGTGTGAGGTGTTGTGGATCATTTTAAAAATACCAATGACAAATGCCCAGGCCCCTTGGAGACAGGGCTTGCAAATCAGTTTACTCTTTACATATCCCCGGTGCTTGTGATGTATAGCCAGGATTAAGAACCACTACACTGAAGTGAATTAACTTGGAGGCGATTAACAATCTTATAATTTATTTCACTTCATTACACTCTTCTCATGTCATACAAATGTGAACTTTTTAAAAAATTTTTTATTTTTTTTTTAATGTTTTTATTTTTGTGAGAGACAGCATAAGCTGGGGAGGGGCAGAGAGGGAGACACAAAATGTGAAGTAGGCTCCAGGCTCTGAGCTGTCAGCAGAGCCTGACACAGGGCTCGAACTTGTGAACCACGAGATCATACCTGAGCTGAAGTCAGAGGCTTAACTGACTTAGCCACCCGGGTGCCCATGGACTACAACCATTAATGTTATTAACAAAGGGGATAGTCTAGTGTTACAACTGAAACTGGTTCTGTTTTGCAATTATTTAAAGTTAACCTATCTTTGGAGTGTCCCAATTACTAGACCCTCTTCTTCACACAGATAACCACTAAGATAACTTCTTTCCCATAGATTAAATTGTGACTGCTTTTGACCTTTACATAAATGTAATATTATTTACTATGTATTACACTGCATATGGCCTTTCATCAATATTATGTTTATGAGATTTATCTGTTATTTGTTCATCTTCATTGCTGTATAGTATATTATGATTGAATTGGACTATACAATCAATCCAACTCATCTTGCAACTTTTGGGTTGCTTACAGTGTCTGACATCTTTGTACATGCTATGAACATGCTTGTGGTGAATATGCACATACATTATTTTGGGTATAAACTCAGAAGTGAAAATGTTGGGTCATAAGTTTTGTGTATTCAACTTTAGGAGATACCAGATTTCAAAAATGTACCAATTTATAGGAGCAGCAGTTTGAGAATCCCACTTATTCCATATCCTTGTTAATATTTAGGGTTAGCAGGGTGCCTGGGTGTCTCAGTTGGTTGAGCCTCTTTGACTCGTCATGAGCTCATGGTTTGTGGGTTCCAGCCCGCATCTGGTTCTGCATAAGCAGTGAGGAGCCTGCTTGTCTCCCTCTCTCTGCCCCTCCCCTGCGTGCTCTTTCTCAAAAAATAAATAAAAACACAAAAAAAATTGTTTCAATTAAAAAAAAATTATCAGTGCGTTCCATTTTAGCCATTCTGGTGAGCGTATGATGGGATCTCACTGTGATTTTTATATTTCACTGAGGATTCATGATATGAAAAACCTGTTTAATGTCTATTGACCACATGAATATCTTCTTTGTCAATCACCTGCTGAAGTGTCCTACCCATTTTTCTATTTGGTTGTCTGCTATTATCTTACTGATTTTTAGTTCTTCATATAGTCTGAATACAAAACCTTTGTTATGTGTGGTCCAAGTATTTCTCCATGCTTTTCCTTCACAACGTCATTTTAAATAGGCATTTAAAAAAAATTTTTGTTTTATTTATTTTTGAGAAAGACAGAACATAAGTGGGGGAGGGGCAGAGAGAGAGAGAGAGACACAATCCAAAGCAGGCTCCAGGCTCCAAGGTGTCAGTACACAGCCCGATTCGGGGCTCGAACTCACATACCGTGAGATCATGACCTGATCCAAAGTCAGACACTTACCCAACTGAGTCACCCAGGCACCCCATAAATAGGCATTCTTGTCTGCAATGTTAATCCATCAGCTATTACTGTTTTGCCACTACCTTGTTTATCTACTGGTTTACTACCTGTCTCCCAAACCCTCTCTCCTGCTTTGTTTGTATTGCTATAGGACAGACTGAGGTCTTGTTTGACTAATGCCTAGGATAGAGCCTACAGAGGCTGAATTAAAGTGTTCAGATTCAGTTTTATGTTAGAGATAGAGAAGATGTGACTTTTTATATAGGGAGAAATAGGGAAAGAAATCAAGAATGTTTTACTTTTGGGGCACCTAGGTGGCTCAGTCTGTTAAGCATCCAACTTTACCTCAGGTCATGATCTCATGACTTGGGAATTCAGGCCCTGTGTAGGACTCTGTGGACAGCTCAGAGCCTGGAGCCTGCTTCAGATTGTGTCTCCCTGTCTCTCTGTCCCTCCCCTTCCCATGCTCTGTCTCTCTCTCTCAAAATAAACATTAAATTAAAAAAAATTTTTTTAAAGAATGTTTTACTTTTAAGTCTTGTTGCTCAGGAATCTGCCTTAAAAAATAGATGAATGAATGACTTAATGAATTCTTATCAGTTAAAAAAATGCCTTTTCCAAACCTGTTCCCCTCATCAAAACCTCAACTCCACTATACCCTTTTGCAAAGGATCTCAGTTTATAAGAGAAACCCTTTATTTAAAAAAAATTTTAACATTTATTTTTGAAAGACAAAGACAGAGCACTAGTGGGGGAGGGGCCGAGAGAGAGGGAGACAGACAGAATCTGAAGCAGGCTCCAGGCTCTGAGTTATCAGCAGAGCCCGATGTGGGGCTCGAACCCACGAACCGAACCGTTAGATCATGACCTGAGCCGAAGTTGGATGCTTAACCAACTGAACCACCCTGGTGTCCCGAAGAGACACCAGGGTGGTTTAAAAATTAAT
Organism: Panthera uncia; assembly: GCF_023721935.1. Classification (NCBI taxonomy): domain Eukaryota; kingdom Metazoa; phylum Chordata; class Mammalia; order Carnivora; family Felidae; genus Panthera; species Panthera uncia. The sequence goes on from NW_026057585.1 coordinate 28,215,193, forward strand.
TTCCTTTAATTTTTAAAAATTAAAAATTTTTTAATTTTTTAAATTAATTTCCTTTAAAAATTAATTTCCCTTGACTTCTTTTACTTCCTGTTCTATTTCCTCTTACTTCATAAGTGCCTCCCCTTTTCCATGAAGATCTTTCCCCTTTTCCAGAATCCTATTATTTCATTAACAATTCCTTCATTTCTGCTATTGTAGGTTCCTTTTTTAATTAGGTTTAAGAAAGTTTTCCTCTAAAGATTATACAATACATAATTATATTTCCTGCTCTTAAGACTATATTTTCTATAGTCTTATTTGTAATTAAGTCTTATTTGTAATTTGCCTTTACAAATTAGTTATTTATAATTAATTTCTGCTAGTATTTATGTCTGTAGATATGCTCTAGTCAGCCTTAAATTTTTTCCTTAAAAACACCTTTTCACACAAAAACCTGCACACAGTTGTTTATAGCAGCTTTATTAAAACTTTGCCAAAACTTGGAAGCAACCAAGATGTCCTGCAGAAGGAGAATGGATAAACTGGGAAACATCCAGAAAACGGAAGGTTATTTATCGCTAAAAATAAAAGAACTATCAAGCCATGAAAAGACATGGAGGAATCTTAAATGCATATTAAGCAAAATAAGCCAATCTGAAAAGGCTACATACATACTGTATGATTCCAACTATGAGATTCTGTAAAAGGCAAACTATGGAGACAGCAAAAAGATCAATGGTTACCAGGAGTTGGGGAGAGGGAAGGAGAAAAAGATGGAGAGCACAGAGGATTTTTAGGGCAGTGAAAAGACTTCATATTAGATCATAATGATGGATAAATGCCATTATACATTTGCCCAAACCCTCAGAATGTACAACACCAAGAGTGAACTCTAAAGCAAACAAAGGACTTTGGGTGATAATGAGCTACCATTGTAGGTTCATCTACATATTTTGCCAAAAATATCTAACAATCTTTTAGATTTAATTTTCATGTAACAAAATTAAAGGGTTAGGGCATCTGGGTAGCTTAGTGGGTTGAGCATCTGACTCTGTTTCGGCTCTGGTCAGGATCTCACGGTTTGTGATTTGGAGCCCCATGTCAGGCTCTGCGCTGACAGTGCAGAGCCTGCTTGGGATTCTCTCTCTCCCACTCAAAATGAAATAAATAAACTTAAAAAAAAAATTAAAGGGCTAGAGCTGCACTGTCCAATATAACAAACTTTAGCCACATGGAAGTATTTAAGTTCAAATCAACCAAAATTTCCTAAGTCAAAAATTCATCCACATTTCAAATGCTCAATAGCCATAAGTTATAAGTCTATTGGCTACTATATGGGACAAAGCAGCTATAAAACATTGCTATCACTGCAGGAAAGTTCTGTGGTACAGTGCTAGAAAAAAAATGAAACAAAACCATTAAGAAAACAGACAAATGTAGAATATATAATATTCTATAAGACAAATGACCTAAAACAAATAAAAAAAGACAAATGGTCTATCTTTTATAAAAAGATTATAAAAGAAAATGTCTGAAGACATAACAGAACTCAATTTTATCATCCTAGATCAAATACTGGTTTGAGATCAACTATTAAATATATTTTGGGGACAACTAGGGAAAATTATGGAATTGTTCATTTTGACAGGTTTGAGAATACATTATGATAGATATGAGAATAGTATAGTGATTATGTAAGAGAAGTGTTTAAATGTATGCTCAAAAAATTTGATGTGAATAACAACATTAAAATAGGTTCTAAATGATTTGGGAGAAAAACCTATATACACAAGCAAACAGGGCAAAATATTGACAATTGTTGGTAGATATACAGGTGTTCTTGGTCCATTTTTTCTATATATTAGAAATTTTAAGCAATAAACTTATGGTACACTGTGGCTGAAGGCTGCAGATGGACTGATCATGAACAAGAGCTCTGATTTATCATTGGGCAAAAGAATAGTTAATTATTTCCTTTATAAAATATTCTTTGTAATTACCCCAGTCTTTCTTTTAAATGTATTTTAATCTTCCATTTCTTATTAAAAATTTTTAGTTTTTTAATGTTTATTTATTTTTGAAAGATAGGGAGGGAGGGAGAGAGAGGGAGAAAAAGGGAGAGAGAGAGAGACAGAAAGGGAGACAGAACCCAAAGCAGGCTCCAGGCTCTGAGCTGTCAGCACAGAGCCTGACATGGGGCTCGAACGGACAAACTGTGAGATCATGACCTGAGCCAGACGCTTGACTGAGCAACCCAGGCACCCCCTTATCTAAAAAAATTTTTAAAGGAGTTGTGGTGGGGGCACCTGGGTGGCTCAGTCGGTTAAGTGTCTGACTTCAGCTCAGGTCATGATCTCACAGTTTGTGAGTTCAAGCCCCGCGTTGGGCTCTATGCTGACAGCTTAGAGCCTAGAGCCTGCTTTGGATTCTGTGTCTCCCTCTCTCTCTCTGCCCCTCCCCTGCTCATGCTGTGTGTCTGTCTCAAAAATAAAACATTAAAAAAAATTTTTTAAGGAGTTGTGGTGTTTTATATTTGGCAAATTTCTGTTAACTGACACGATTCTACTTTCTCTAAAGCCTTTTATTATTAATCCTAATAATTTTATTAATTTTTATTAGAAAATGTTCTCAGAAATAGAAAACAAAATGCCAGCATAATAGTTCAGCAACACAAACCCCCAAAAGATTTTCACCTTATTTGATATAATGGTAGGTTCTAATCAGCTCAAAGGTGTCACTTACTTATACTCCAACATGATTAAACTATGGAGTTACAAGTATACTGCCAAATATACATAACCTGTAGCCTCTCTTATCTCTGTGAAAGTTCACTGTTGTTTCCAATGTTCATGGTCAGTTGTCATTTTATTATTGTTTCTGCTTTCAGACACTTTTTATCCATGGAAAGACAGTGAAGGCAAATGAAATCTTATCTCTTAAGAATTCATCTCTTAAGAATTCAGTGTTATATAACAACCACCACTGACAATTGCACAAAGACAATGTAACAAATTCTGAAAAGTTCTGGTTTACTTTGATGAAGATAATCACATAATTAGTATCACTTTGTCAGATCATTCTATGGTTCCATGAAGAAATTGGCTGAAAATCAGATGTTTATTTTATTTTATTTTCTATTTTAGAGAAAGAGCACATGCAAGCAGGGGAGAGGGACAGAGAGAGAGAATCCCAAGCAGGCCCCACACTCAGCACAGAGCCCAATGCAAGGCTTCATCCTATGATCCTGGGACCGTGACCTGAGCTGAAATCAAGAGACACTCAACTGAGCCACCCAGCTGCCCTGAAAATCAGACCTGTTTTGTTCACTTAATAGCTCATTATAAAATAATCTTTTGAGTTTTGGGAAAATTCTTAAGGATTATATACTATTTATAGACTTCATTAAAAAATGAGTTTATTTGAATTTTAACATCCACGTGGCATACAAAGTTTCCTTTCCCATTCTTGTTCCTTAGCCAACGAGGACCCCTCCTTACTGTTAGCAGTTTCTTGTGCATCCTTTTAGAAACTTTTTTACACTTAATTCATATTAGAAATGGTCCCAGGGCAGCTCCATTTTTAAGTTTATTTATTTTGAGAAAGAGAGAGAGAGGAAGAGGCAGAAAGAGAGGGAGAGAGAGAATCCCAAGCAGGTTCCACACTATCAGTGCAGAGCTTGATGTAGGGCTTCACCTCACAAACCATGAGATCATGACCTGAACAGAGATCGAGTCACTTGCTTAACCAAATGAGCCTCCAAGTACCCCCAGTCCCTCTATTTTTAATGGCTTCCCATTAAATATATATAATGTTGCAATCAATATCCTCATAAATACATCATTGCTTACATCTGCCAATACCTATTAGAGATAGATTTTTTTGGCCTGGCCTTTGGATATATTTCTATTAATGATTTTTAGGACAACACTTTTACATATTGCTATATGTTTAATTGCCGTTGAGAGATTCTAATTTATATCTCTACCAACATACAAGAATAAAAATTTAAACTTCTAAGAAACAAAAGTCTTTGAAGCGGTTGTGAATATTCCAGTCATTCCTGACAAAAGTTATAAACCAAGCCAAAGGTTTCCTGAAATGCACAAATAAGCTAAAACATGTTTCCAAAATGTTACAAGAAACATACAAGTTCACCTCAAATTCAATGTAGGCACAGACATATCAGCAAGAGTCTGATCTCTTTGGCAAAAACCAACTTCTTGAGTTTGCCAAGAAAAAAATGTTTACAAAATTCTTCAATTATTACCACCTCAGTGGTGCAAGTATTAAATTGTATTGCGCTATATGCTTACTGAAGTCTCAAGGAATTGAGCTGATTGAAAAACAAAATAATTGGGTGCCTGGGTGGCTCGGTCGGTTAAGCATTCGACTTTGGCTTAGGTCATGATCTCACGGTCTGAGTTCGAGCCCCGTTTCGGGCTCTGTGCTGACCACTCAGAGCCTGGAGCCTGTTTCGGATTCTGTGTCTCCCTCTGTCTCTGACCCTCCCCCGTTCATGCTCTGTCTCTCTCTGTCTCAAAAATAAATAAACGTTAAAAAAAAATTTTTTTTTTTAAAAAGCAGCCAAACTGTTTAAAAAAAAAAAAAAAAGAAAAACAAAATAATGTAAATTAATATATTTTGAGCCTCAATTTTGGATGGAATTGAACTTTGAGGTTTTGAATAAAGATTGTTCAAAAACATCTTCCATCATTTCAATAAATAGCACAGAATCAGTTATTCTGCTGTGTGGTGGTACTTCTGGTTGAACTTCATGGTAGATTTTACACATGCAGGGAAGCAGTACAGCAAGGAACTCAAAATTTGGATTCTGAATACCACGTGGTTCCAGGGCTCAGAAAGGTCAAAGGCAATCCACCCAGTGTGAGCTCACATAGGGACTCCAAATCCTGCCTCATCAAATGAGCAGTCTCCAATTCAAGGGAGAAAATGGTTTCTTCAAATTAAAATCAGGCTTCACTTAAAGTCAAACAAATAATTTCTAGAAAATGTATACTCTTCACAATGATTCAATCTTCTCGTCTACTCCTTTCATTCTAGAAATGGGACACCTTCCCTGTCTAGAACTTGGTTCCCAGGTACTCTACATAATGAGATAACAACAGTCCTTGATCTCTCTTGCTTGTATCATCAACATTTCTATACTAGCTTACCCTCCATATACACTTTCTCAAGTCTCCTTAAAAATTCTTCTCGATCTTATTGTCTCCTTGAAGCCTCAATCTTCTCTCTTCTGTACCTCACACCGGAGCATCCTAAAAAATGACACTGTTTTTACTCCCCACCTCACACTCAATTCTGTCCCAGCCATGCCTCTAAAATTCCCCCTACACTAAGGCTAATACTTACCATACTTAGTTGTTAAATGGATTCTTTTTGAGTTACATCTTACTTGACCTCTCAGCAATATCTGTCACTAGACTATCTTGACTCTCTTGAAATTCTTATCTGGTTTCCAGGATACCACTATTTTCTTTTCCAGATTCTATTTGTTCTTTTATTACATACTTATAAAGCACCTACAATGGTGCCAAGCACTGAACTAGGAATTGAGGATACAGTCTCTTTATAGAGACTTACAAATAGGTAATTACAACAGGATACTGATAATTACTGCTTTGACAGAGATAGGAACTGGGTGATATGGGAACAAATGGAGTCAGGCTGGAAATCCAGAGGATGTTATCTCCTTCATTATCTCATTTTCTGCTAACCTATTAATATCCTCCAGCGTTCTTCCCTTGCTCTTTGTTTTTTGTTTTTTGTTTTTTTTTTTAACTCCATCTACACACTCCCTGACTCTGGGATATAAATTTACATATTCTGAGTACATAGGGTATTTCTATTTTCGATCCCCCAAACCACTTTTTTTGTTCAATCACTTGTTACTCCCACCTGAATTGATACAAAAGTGAGGTTTTGATTTTTGTTCAGTAATTTACAACCACACTGTTCAACCCACTGCTGTTCATGGTATACACATATATAAACCCCCTTGCCTGTCTCATTAGACTCATGTTGCTACTATCCCAATCCCCAACCTGCATAAGCCACACCCAAAAATTTACACTTCTTCACTGACCCCCGGCCCCCACTTTGTGCTCACACCTGTCCATGGTTTTGAAATTTTTCCCCTGCTTACCAGAGCTCCTCCCATCACTCTTTAGGCTAATTTCTATCTGTCTTTCAAGACCCAGCTCATTTATCACTTCTACCCAGATACCTCCCCCATCCCCTTCTACCCACTCGGGTCCTTCCCACGGGTCCCAAAGCACCACGTAGATACTTGTAGATACTTCATCTGAATTCTTAACGTAAGCCAGTGCCTTAAGGTTAGGTGAGCCTGACCTGCCGCACTCAACAGAGGATTAATTAAGCATGTTAAGAGCTTAATAATGTTAAACGAATAAATAAAGGAATAAATCAAGGCTGGGGATCTTCCTGTCCCAAACGATGATACCCAGGATGAACAATAAAATGCCAGCAACAGCTAAAGCTCCGTACTTTCTTCTGGACACCCAAAACTACAGTACATCCAGAGACCCACCAATCCCAGGCCTAAGAGCTGCACAAAGACCAGGAATGTTTTTCAAGAGTTGGGAGTAGGCGGTTGTGTAAGCGGAACGTCACCCCCTCGCCCTAACCTCCTTCTTCCCATCCCTTCCTTGCAAAAAATGCCAAAGCTTTTAAGAGGAAGGTCCCCAGTTTTTAAAAGGGTCCACTGGGGCAACAAGCTTGCAGTTGGTAAGCCAAAGAAAAGCAACTGGCAGCTCACCTGGGCAGCAACGCACGCACGGGTATGGCCTCCCCAACTGCCTCGCCAGTCGCAGTGTTGATGGGGGAGGGGAGAAGAGAAAAAAACGGTTGTTTCCTACTCAGGGTCCCGCCGAGGGCCCGGATCCCAAAGCAATGCTCCAGGTAGAGGCTCTGTCACCTTTGGTGAAAAAGACCTTATCTGATCGTCCCCTCCAGCTTGCACAAGATGAAGCGGTGCGAGGTAGCAGTCCTTCCCCGACCGTCGCCGCCAGCTCTCGCCCTAATGGCGGAGGCCACTAGCCGGCAGCGACAGGCGCCTTTATGGGAGACCTGCTGCAGGCGGCCCGCCCATTGGCCTGAGCGTGTCACGTGGCCACGCCTGGAGCCCGGCGGCGGGTAAAGTGCGCGAGGTATCAGCTCCGCAGTCCGGCTTTCGCCGAGGTTCAAGGTCTTTCACCCTGGGAGTGCACGTTTGTTGAGCCTTTACTGAATGCCAGGTATGGTGCAAAGAGCTGGGGGTTTAGGAGAAGGAGTGCCACCCAATAGTTTATCATTAAAACAATTTAACGCATTAGACCTGTGTTGTTTTGGGGGGAGGGGGTCCTGAGTTTTGGCTTGCATTGTTTTCGTCGTTTTCGTACTTTTCTCCAGTTCCCCCCAAAGTTCCCATCTCTTGCACATAGTGAATGCTCAGTATTAGCAGGTGAGGTGGGAGCCCACATGAGCTCATTGGTTTTAAAATGGCACTTAAGAGTATTTTAAAGACAGCTGCGTGAAGAGAGTGATTTAAGATTTTGAGAGTCTTGGCGACTAACTCCTTTTTATTTGTGGACGTGTATTAGAAGAGTGTATTTAACACCGAAGAGTCAATACCGTAGCGTATACTTGGTTTAGATTTGATGTTTGTGTTCTTGTTTTTGTTGTTTAAACCCTTATTAGGTAGGAAAAAGATTGGAACTAGGGTGTGATCTAGGTATAGACCTAGGGTGTGACCTTTATGTTGGGAAAGGCCTAAGGGAAGTCAAAGGAAGTAAAAGCCAGGAATGACCTGTGCAAATCTTGTTCAGCTGTCAACTTTTTGGCTCTCCTCCTGAGAACCAATATAAGGGAGAAGCGCATAGTCCACACTCCAGTGATCTTTTAAAAAGCTAAATCTCATTTTGTTAACACCCTTAAAACCTTTCAATTACTGCCCATTACTTTTAAGATAAATATCAAAACCTTTTAGATGAACTACAAGAGGGGGCACCTGGGTGGCTCAGTGGGTTAAGCATGCGATTCTTGATTTTGCTGCAGGTCATGATCTCACAGGCTCAGGTCCAGATCTCACATCGGAGCCCAGACATTGGGCTGTGTGCTGATGGCCTCAGGGCCTGCTTGGGATTCTGTCTTTCCTTCTTTCTCTGTCCTCCTCCCCCACCCCATGCACACACGGGCTCTCTTTCAAAATAAATAAACTTAAAAAAGAAATGCTACAAGGCCTACGTGAATTCTCTATCTCCAGCTCCAACCACCCACCAACAGTTCCCGTATTTCCAGCCACACTGACCTTTTAGTTCTTCCCAGTACCCTATTACTCTCTCCTCCCTTCCTTCCCCCTCTCCCCCCAGGGCTTCTACGATGGTTTCTTCTCTCTACTCCCATCCTACCCTCAGGTCTCAGCTCAGTCATTTCCTCAAGGAGGCCTCCACTAGATTGGTCTTCCTATTATACACTCTCATTACAACCATATTACATAGCACCCATTACAATTGTAATTATACAGCCAGGCAAATAGTTAATGTCTATTTTCCCCACTACACAGTAAGCACCATGAATGCAAAGTATCAAAAGTCAGAGTGTATTATCATTAAGTACATTATCCTTTGATCCTGCCAAGTTTTAAGGACTGTGACAAATCAGATTTGAATTAAAGGTGGGGGAGGTAGTGAGGGGGAGAGTGACAAAAACAGATTTGAGTTTTTTAAAGAAACTTAAAATGGTTGTAAAATGGAGAATCTGGAGAATGGGTTTATTTGGGAGGTAGACTCCCAAAGATTTGCTGTTAGAGTGGATGTAAAGATGTTATGGTGTTTCTGGCTTGAGCATTTGGAGGAAGGCACCATTTACTGGAAAGGGAATTGTAGGAGGGGAGCAAGTTTGGGGGAGGAGGAAGATAATGAGTGCAGTTTTGAACATGAATTTAGGGTGCCCATAAAATATCTGGATAGAGGTTTTGAATGGTGAGTTTATTATACAGCTCAAAATTCAGTCTAAGTTAAAGATGGGAGAGGAAGGCAGGAAAGAAGTTACAAGAGTAAAATAGTTTTGAATATTTTTGAATAGTTTTGAAATATTGTTTATGGAGAACAGGAGAAAAAATTGACTGGGAAAATATTTTGAATATTTTTGAATAGTTTTGAAATAATGTTTATGGAGAACAGGAGAAAAAATTGACTGGGAAAATGTCTTAGTAAGACATATCTGAGACAGTTAAGATGGAGAAATTTGTAATTGTTCATGGAGAAGATAATTGCTTTTCCCCAGTATTGAGATTTTCCAGGGAATGTGTGACAGATAATACAGAAAGTTGCTTCTAAATTATTGGTAAAAAAGTGGCTGAAGACCAGCAACAGTATAATACAGTAAGACTAGGATATCACAAGGCTATTCTGTGACATAAAATAGTTGTAATTATGGGTTTTTTTTAGAAAAACATAAAAAAGTTCCATTTTAGTTTAAATCAATATATCACATGAATATAGATGAAAGACATTTTCAACTTTCCATCTTACATTCTAGCATCACATTCAACAAGAGGAAGCCCATCTTTCTGGTCTCCTATGGATTTACAAGGATCCCCAGATAACTGAGAGAATTTAAATTTACAGGGTGTCTAGGTGGCTCAATTGGTTAAGTGTCTGACTCTTGATTATCTGGCTCAGGTCTGAAGTGGGTTGTGTGCTGGGTGTGGAGCCTTGTTGGGATTCTTTCTCCCTCTCTCTCTACCCCTCCCCCACTCTGTCTCTTTCTCTCAAAATAAATAAACATAAAAAAAGAACTTAAATTTGTAAATGGTTTTGTATAGGAATTTGGAAGCAATTTAATACATACAGCTATAGAGGATAATTTGTTACTAAAAATAAAAATATGTTAACTCTGTGTTGCTAAATCTGAAAGTCAGCTCTTGCTAGTTCTTTCTTCTCAATGTTGGAATTAACCAATGCTCACTCCTTGGACCTTCTCCCTACTGAAACACCCTTAGGAACAGCACATCCAGTCTCAAGGCTTATCTGTCCTTGGCTCCCAAATTTACATGTCTATCTTGAACCCTTTTCCTGAACTCCAGACTCATACTTCCAACTGCCTACTGCATATCTCCATGTGGAAAGTCTAATGAGCATCTTAAACTTGGTATTTATGTCCAGACCTGAGTTCCTGATAATCCCCCTTCAAACTGCTCTGCCCACAGTCTTCCACATCTCAGTGTATGGCAGCTCCAGTCTTATAATAGTTACTTAGGCTAAACATTTCGGGACTCCTGGGTGGCTCAGTTGGTTGAGCATACCACTTCAGCTCAGGTCATGATCTCGCGGTTTGTGAGTTCGAGCCCTGCATCGGGCTTTGTGCTGACAGCTCAGAGCCTGGAGCCTGCTTTGGATGCTTTGGATTCTATGTCTCCTTCTCTCTCTGCCCCTCCCCAACTTGTGCTCTGTCTCTCTCTATCAACAGTAAATAAACATAATAAAAATTAAAAATTAAAAATTAAAAAAATTCAGTCATCCCCTGTCTCACATCTTACAGCCAATCAAGTTTAAAAGGATTTGATTCATCAGCAAATCTTTGTGGCTACATTTTCACAACCTATCCAGAATCTAAAGTAGTTCAAGTCCATATAATGTTTCATCTAGTTTATTGCAGCAGACAGATCGCCAGTGCTTCTGCTTCTCCCTTTGGTCTTCTTCAGTCTAGCCTCAATACAGCAATAGAATGATCTTGGTAATCATCTCATGTCACTCCACTCCTCAGAACTTTTCAATGGCTACCCATGACCCTCAGTGAAAAAGTCTTGCAGTGATCTCCAAGGCTCTACACCATCTGCCTATTAGTTGACAAAGCATGGAAAAATGTTTTGAGTCAAATAACACATACACTTAACTCAAGGGGAGGTATGGCTTGTAGTCCCAGTCTTGCTTCCTCCCTATTCAATTTCATAGTTGAAAATTTTGACCTTTTACTTACTTGCCTTAGATATCAATATTTTTACCAGCAGACTTTCCATTCTATTTTAAAAGTAAAATTAAACGAGGGGCACCTGAGTGGCTCAGTCAGTTAAGCGGCCGACTTCGGGTCAGGTTGAGAGGCCTGAGAAAACTGAAACTTAAAAGCTTAAGTTACGGGAAACTGAAACCTAACCAAGCCTAACCAGCTTGTTCCGCTTCTGTACAATTGCTTGGCGCGCCCGTGTATTCCTGATCAATCATTGTTGCTTGGCACATCTGTGTATTCCTGATCAATCATTGTGATACCTGTACCCCCGGTTGTTGTCTGACCTAAAGGCAGGAACCAATCGAATACTGCTAAGTGTCCAACTTTAAACATCAACCAATTGCAGCTCTGTAACTGTGGAAAATCCCTGGTTTCCCCATGACTTATTTGTACCTGTCTATAAAAGGGGTGTAAAAACCTCTCTCGGGGCCTCTTAGCATCACCGGCAACGAGTGCGCACAGGTCCAGGTTCGAACCTGCAATAAATGACCCTTGCTGCTTAGCTTTGACTCTGGACTCTGGTGGTTCGTTTTTGGGGGTCTCTTGGACTCTGGGCATTTCAAGGTCATGATCTCAAGTTCAGGCCCCTCATCAGGTTGTGTGCTGACAGCTGGGATCCTAGAACCTACTTCAGATTCTGTGTCTCCCTCTCTCTCCGTCCCTCCCCTACTTGTACTCTGTCTCTCAAAAATGAATAAACGTTAAAAAAATTTTTTTTAAAGTAAAATTAAATGAGTTTTTAAATGTTAAACGTTTTAACAAAATGTGTAATGTTTTTCCATAGGTATAAGCGTGTAATTTCCTTTATCAAATTTATTTTGGAAATAGCATTAAATATAATTGAATATATATTTCTCAAATGTAACTTAAATGTGTAGAAGATTCAAATTTGGATGTGAATGTACATGTGTAACAAACAATGAGTTATCTTAATATAATCATTTCAAATAAAGATTACAAATAATTTTGGGGAGGTGGGCAGTAATCATGAGCCCCATCTGTGAGAAAAGAGCCACAAATTTTATATAGTAGTACCACAAAGCTTGAGTTTAGTTAATCAGCTTAAGATTTATTTGTAAGATTTGGTCCCATTAACCCTGTCAATCAAGATTTTGTAAATAATAAAATCACAATGGAAAATACTAAAAGTTAATTTTGCATCTACAATGCTGAAACTATATGATATAAAGAATTTCTATCAGCATAAAAAATATAAATCAGGTCCAGTAGGAAGTTACAGAGGATCTGTGAAAAGGCTATAACCTAATCTGGAAGTCCTCAGAAATTCCCAGCCCTCTAGAGTAGCAAGGATGCTTGTCTGTTTGGCTTTGATCGCACTTTCAGGCTCTTTATGAGAAGACCCATTATGAAGTGTCCATTTGTCCAAGTCTAGATTCCTAAAGGGCTGAAGAGGGGTGTTGATGAGCCACATACTCCAAAATAAAAATGGAGGATCAAATTTCAGTGGGGCTTCTGATTTCCGTCCCAGGACAGTATTGGGAACTTAAGGACTCTGACAATCCTGCACCTCCTCACTTACACAGGAATCAGTCAGTAACCCATTAATCCTATTACCTTTTTGCTATCCTTCCACCTACTGTCCCCTATTCCCTTCTTATCCAGCTTTCATATTACAGCCAATCATGATAATCCCTTCTTGCAATCACTCCTAACTCCTGTACCTCCTCTTCCTTATTTCATGCTTGGGAAGATTACAACGTTTATTAAACCCTTATTAAACCTTAAATTTAATCCTTTTTAGGTCTACATCTACTCTTTGCCTTATAGTTTAGTGTGACTGAAGGAAAGGTCACAACAATGCTTGTCAAGCTGCCTTTTAAAGAAAAGAATAGCTACCACTGCCATCCCCGCACTCCCGAATCATTTTCTGTCCTATAGTTTTCTCCATAGCACATATAACCATCTGATACATTATAGAATCGTTTACTTAATATATCTCTCTCTCCATAGAATGGAAGCTCGGAAAATAAATTTTTGTCTTTTGGGGTGCCTGGGTAGCTCAGTTGATTAAGTGTCCCTTCGGCTCAGGTCATGATCTCACGGTTGCTGAGTTAGAGCCCCGCATCCAACTCTCTGCTGTCAGCACAGAGCCAGCTTCAGATCCTCTGTCCTTGTCTCTCTCTGCCCCACCCCCGCTCCTGCTCGTATGTTTTTTTTCTCTTTCAAAAGTAGGTGATGGGCGTTGAGGAGGGTACCTGTTGTGATGAGCACTGGATGTTGTATGGAAACCAATTTGACAATAAATTTCATATTAAAATAAATAAAATAAAAAAATAAACATTAGAAGAAATTTTTGTCTGTTTTGTTCACTGCCTTATCCTCAGTACCCATTAGAGTATCTGGCACATAGCAGGTATTCAATTAATAGTGGTCTAATGAATAAATGATTTATGCCTAAAGACCTACTCTTCACCAAAAGGGACAAATATGTAAAGTGATATATATTTCTCAGTTGAGAAATCCACTGTCCAAAGTGAAAAGTAAGAGATGGTGCCCTGACTTATGCTTGAGAAGAGGCCTGAAGTTCCCTGACACGGCCTGTATTAAGTACAGGAGACTATCTTGTATTGGAGTGGATTAGGGAGTTCCTAAATATTTGCTGGTGTTGCCCAGCAATTTAAACAGGCTACCAGCTTTCAAATGTCATTGAAATTATGAAAACTCTATGGATCTAAACCCCTACCAATTGGCTGGAAATTGGCACATATATTTTCTATTGTACTGAAAAAGCAAAGAGACCACAGGAAAAATTTATGTGTGTAATAATGACCGGTCTTTTGGCTCCTTTCAACAATTATAATCCATATTAGGAGACTGAAGAAGATCCCTTCAGTGATCCAGTGGGTCTTTCCCATATCTGAACTCTTTTATCAGAACTAAAATAAGTTATTCAAAAGAGCGAAATTCCCCTCTGACAGAATCAGAGAAAGAGCCATTAGTAAAATGAGAGCACTTAATTTCAAAGGAAACCAGACCTTTTTGTCAAGATTCTTTTGTTGTCTACTCATTGCTTATTCTTTGTTTCTTAGGAGCCTTTTATGTTAACTTTAGTGAATTCTGACCCCTTGTCCTGACCTAATACATTCTAGGGATTCGTTTCTATTGGAGAATTGCACATTGTTACTCAGCCACTTCCTAAATTGTTATTGGCACATAGGTAATTTTTACAGTGTACACAAAGGCTCCTCAGAGAAAAATAAGCAACAGAAAGATTTTATTTTGACAAAGTGGAGTACAGATCATGAAAGGGGAGGAAATTCTTATTCACTCATTTTGGTTAGTTTTCCTTTGAATTTGTTTTACTTTACTTTGAGAGCTAATTATTGACATGTAGATAAATTTTACATGTTATTAGTGGTTAAAAAAAGGATTTTTGACTATGTTTAAAATGGTAAAATTTTTAAAAAATTTTTTATATAGCTGAATCTATAACTTCTATGTATTCACCTAGAAATGCTGAGGTTTGAAGTCAGAATTAATAATGCCTATATTTCTTTTTTTTTTTTTTTTTTTTTTAAGATTTTTGTTTGTAAGTAATCTCTATACTCAGGGTTGGGCTTGAACCCACAACTCTGAGATTGAGAGTCACATGCTCCACTGACTGAGCCAGCCAGGCACCCCATTAATGCTTGCATTTAAGAAAATTTTTTGAGTGTAGTTGACACACAGTGTTACACACATTAGTTTCAGGTGTACAATGTAATGATGCATCTCATCTCTATAGCTTATGCTGGGCTGGCCACAAGTGTAGCTACCAACACTGTTACAGTATCAATGCTTATACTTCTTTATCCTAAGTTCTACCAGAAGATGAAGCAATTCAAATTATAAGTAATGAGATAATGTGTTATAACCTATGATCCCTTAGGCTAATAGAATAAGCAAATTGTCTCTCAAAAGTACAATAAGGTAATATAATTTCAGAGAGATAATGCTACTTATTTAAAAACCGTATATGCCTTTCATTCTATTTTGATCAATGTTGTTACTGTCTCTTTTATAAGCGAAAGTCTCCAATGCGATAATTGTTGAAAATGAACAGTTTTGTTGGTTTTTTTTCACTATCATCTATTTAACAAATACTTGAGTATAGAAATCTAATAGGTGTACGCTTTTTATACTTCTGAATGGCATTCAAAGAACTTATTAAGTTCAATTTTTAAGAAGTCTTAGAATCCCAGATGATAAGTTTCAGCTGTAGGGCTTTGGATTGTGTCTATGGGCTATGCTCACGCCAGCATGTATGCTCACGCCTTATGCTCACGCCTAAGTATGTAGGGAACCTCTAACCAGGCCCTGCGGGGCACTCGGCACAAAAAAAATGAGGTCAGTAGCATGAAGGACTCTGGGCTCTGAAGCATTTGGAACAGGGTTTTACAACCCTTTCCCAATATTAGATCCTTTTTAGGCAAAGGATCAGGGAAAGAGAAACCGGAAATGAGGTCATCCAGCTGGTTTGATAAAAAAGAGAAGGGCAAAGGGACCAGAGTTACAACAGGGAAAAGCAGGTCAACAAACTCAGGCGAAGGGGAAGGAAGAGGGATGTGATCAGAGAAAGGAAACTCCCTTTGAAGCCCTGGAGGTCATGCAGTTCTGAGTGAGGGCTGGGTCCAAGGTGGATGGGTGAAAAACGGTAGAAATGAAAGTCTCTGGAGTTGAGGAGATTGAGAAACAGGGAGGCAAGAGTGTCCTGGAAGGAAAAGCCATCTCTGCTCTTCTCTTTCTAGCTGTATTCACTCATTTCCTTGTATTTGTGTCTTCTCTACCTCTGGTGCCTTCCTTTAGTTCACTAAGTGACAAAAACACGTAAATAACAGCTGATGGCATAAAGTCTAGGTTTTTCATTAATGCTGATTTTACTTAACATGGAATCTGTGTTGAAATGCTGCAAATCAATGGATTAAAGTGTGGGAAGAACTCACTGGTGAGTGATTTGAGATGCTTCACAGACAATAGCAATAAAAAACAGGGAGTCACAGCATCATGAAATTATTACATGTTTAATTCTCTTTCACCCCTTGTTAAACCCAAGAGAATAGGTCAGTTTGGTGCTGGTTTGTCTTGAATACAAGGCTCAAGAAATAGCATATAAGGGGTACCCTGGAGATTCTGATGTACACATCCATAAATAACATTTAGAAAACACTGGCATAGACCAATCCAGTTTGTGTGTGTGTATGACCAGGTATCCCATGAGTAAAAATTTTAGCATACACCCGTAATATTTAATGTAATAAGTGATATAGTCAGAGTAATGCATTTGTACATATTTGTTGCTTTTTAAATTAATGTTTTAGATAATTTTTTGCTTTTTGCTTTTTTAAGTTTATTTTATTTTTGACAGAGACAGAGTGTGAGCATGAGCGGGGGAGGGGCAGAGAGAGAGGGAGACACAGAATCCGAAGCAGGCTTCAGGCTCCAAGCCGTCAGCACAGAGCCCGACACGGGGCTCGAACTCAAAAACTGCGAGATCATGACCTGGGCCGAAGTCGGATGCCTAATCGACTGAGCCACCCAGGCGCCCCTGCTTTTTCCTTTTTTTATTGAAGTCTATTTTACATACAAATTACATTAGTTTCAGGTGTACAGCATCGTGATTTGACACCTCTATGTGTTATGTGGTGCTTACCACAAGTTTAGCTACCATCTGTCACTATACAATATTATCATAGTAGCATTGACTGTAATCCCTATGCTGTCTCTTTCACCCCTATGACTTATTCATCCCATAACTGGAAGCCTGTACCTCCCACTCTCCTTCACCCCTTTTTACTCACCCCCCCCCACCTCCCTGCCCTCTGGCCATCCTGAGTTCTCTATATTTATGGATCTGTTGCTCCTTTATTTGTTTGATTTGTTATTCAGATTCCACATGTAAGTGAAATGATGTGGTATTGTCTTTCTCAGTCTGACTTATTTCACTTAGCATAATACCCTCTAGGCCATCTGTGTTGTTGCAAATGGCTAGCTCTCATTCTTTTTTTTTTGTCGGAGTAATATTTCAGTGTGTGTGTATGTGTGTTTGTGTGTGTGTGTCACATCTTCCTGATCCATTCATTTATCAGTGGGCACTTACTTGGGCTGCTTCCATATCTTGGCTATTGTAAACAATGCTGCAGTAAACAGAGGGATGCATATATCTTTTTAAATTAGTGTTTTCATTTTCTTTGGGTGAAATGCCTAGTAGTGGAAGGGCACCTGGATGGCTCAGCATCTGACTCTTGATTCCAGTTAAGTTCATGATCCCAGGGTCATAGGATCGAGCCCTGCATTGGGCTCCACACTGAGCATGGAGCCTGTTGAAGATTCTTTCTCTCTCCCTCTGCTCCTCTCCCACTCATGCTCTCTCTCTCTTTAAATTAAGAATAAAAATAAAAAAAAAAAAAACAACAACCCAGCAGTGGAATTACTGTGTCATATGATATTTCTATTTTTAATGTTTTTAGGAACCCCCATACTGTTTTCCACACTGGCTGCACCAACATACATTCCCACTGACAGTGCACATAGTTATTTTCTCAACATCCTTGTTTTAACTTGTTATTTCTTGTTTTTTTGACACTAGCAATTCTGACAGGTGTGAGGTGAAATCTCATTGTGGTTTTGATTTGCATTTCCCTGATGATTAGTGATGTTGAGCATCTTTTCATGTGTCTGTTGGCCATCTGGATGTCTTCTTTGGAAAAATGTCTATTTGGATCCTCCGCACATTTTTAATGGGATTATTTGGGGTTTTTTTTGTTGAATTGCATAGAGGTTTATATTCCTATATTTTGAGTATTAATCCCTCACCACATATATCATTTGCAAATATTGTCTTCCATTTAGTAGGTTGCCTTTTTGTTTTGTCGATGATTTCCTTTGCTGTGCAAAAGTTTTTTATTTGGGTGTAGTCCCCGGAACTTATTTTTGCTTTTGTTTCCCTTTCCTGAGGAGACATATCTAGAAAAATGTTGCAAAGGCACTGTCAAAGAGATGACTGCCTTTGTTTTTTGTTTCTTTTTGTTTTAATGTTTATTTATTTTTGAGAGAGAGAGAGAGTGTGAGCAGGTTAGGGGCAGAGAGAGAGGGAGACACAGAATGTGAAGCAGACTCCAGGCTCTGAGCTGTCAGCACAGAGCCTGATGCGGGGCTCAAACTCACAAACTGTGAGATCATGACCTGAGCCAAAGTTGGACACTTAACCACTAAGCCACCCAGGGGCCCCTGCCTCTGTTTTTTTTTTTTTTTAATGAGTTTTATGGTTTCAGTCTCAGATTTAAAGATCTAGTTCAGTTTATTTTGGTATTGGTTTTAATAACAATTCTATCTGATAAAGATATCTCACCAAGATACAAAGATTCAAATGGAAATACACTGTTGCCCATACTTAGTAAGTCTTTTTTTTTTTTTTAAAGAGAGAGAGAGAGAGAGGATGCAAATGAGTGAGGGGCAGAGAGAGAAAGAAGCGGGGCTCACCTGAAGCAGGGCTCGGGGTCACCCAATGTGGGACTTGAACTCACGAACAGTGAGATCCTGACCTGAGCCGAAGTCAGATGCTTAATGACCGAGCCACCCAGGCACCATGTACTTAATAAGTCTTGATACTCATTTTTATAATTCATTACACAAATTTCTCAGTTTTTAAGACCTGGCTAGTAAATTTCTTTCTTTCCTGATGTTAACCAATGTTTTTGTGAACCAGGAGATTTTGCATTTTTAGTATTTTTAGCAGATAGTTTCAAAACCTGTTGAAGTTTTTAAACAAACCATAAATTACATCTCCAAGTCTTTTTACTGTCCAGGCAAGACTTTAGAGGTAACAGTTACATCATTTTGGGGAACAAAATTGCCAAACAATGGAGATAATTTTATAGATCAACTTTCAAAATATTCTTTCCATAGCATGAGTGTTTAAAAAGCAGATATTTTCTTCTTCATTCTATAACTACTTGTTATATCTAATCAAGTGCCACAGTTTTTACCTGGAAAACTCATAATGTACTTCTGTTTATTAACACTGCTGTTTATTAATACTTCTGTTATAATACTGCTTCTCTTATTTTCAGTTTGTGTCTTATTTGCAGAAACCTTTTAAAGTCAAACTGTATAATGTGTGATTTTTCTGACACCAACAACCAGTTCTCCAACAACAACAGGGTTTCTAGTAATTTAATTCAATTCTGACACTGTCAGGAGTTAGCACAAACCCAGCAGGTTAAGGGCTCAGTCCCTTACGACTGCCCATACTTTAGATGCCACTCACAAACGGGGTACCCAGGCCATCCACACTTCTGCCCGTGGGGTTCCCATGACCCCTCCTTAAATGCATAATTTGCTAGAATGCCTCACAAAACTCAGAAAAATACTTTTCTTACATTTAGAGGTTTATTATGAAGGATACAACTCAGGAACAGCCAAATGGAAGACATGCACAGAGCAAGATAAGGGGTGGAGGTGAGGGGAGCCTGTGTGGAACTTCCATACCCTCTCCTTGGCAGCCAACCTTCAGACCCTTCAGTGTGTGTTGACTGACAGGGAAGTTCCCTGTACCTTCTTGTTTAAGAGTTTTTACGGAATTCAATCTCTGGTCCCTACTTGGAGGTCGGGGATGGGGCTGCAAGTTCCAACCTTCTAATCAATGGTCTTTCTGGTGACCAGCTCACATTTTGAAGCAATCTAGGGGGCCTCACGCGGAGCCACCTTGTTGGCACAAACTCGGGTGTGGTCACAAAGGGTTTGTGTTGAATAACAAAGGCACTCCCATGCTTCTATCCGGAGATTCCAAGGGCTTTAGGAGCTCTGTGCCAGCATTGGGGAACAAAATTAAATACCTATATTTTATTATGCCACATAATATCCTATGTGACTCTTAAGCAGAGCCATGAAAATTGCAACTACAGTGTGCTTAAAATGAACGATTTTATTCCTGTTAATACTCACTATTGAGTAAGGTTGCGACTATTAGCTCCCACTTACACTCCCAATATCTCGCTGTATCAGAGTTTCTAATTGCGAAGAACAGAGTCTACCTTAGCTAATTTAAGCAGGAAAAGGACCAGATATTAGGGAGCTCACAAAATTGTTGAGAAGTCTAGACTCAAAGCTAAACTTCAGGAATACTCCACACCTGCTGTGGAACTAGCCTTAAATGAAAATTGCTGCTATCAACTGCCCCACTAAACTTTACTCAAGTTGCTCCTTCTGTCTTTCACGGTGACCTCTCTGCATCAGGAACTTGACCTTACAGTCCTCGCTACCACCCCCCCCCCCAAAGTTGGATGCCTCTGCCATCAACTGTGCCATCAAGGATAGACATTCCTTTCAGAGCCCAATTAATTTCCTTTCTTACTTACTCCTGAATCAATGAATCGAAGTCTGATGGTATCACTAACTGGCTGAGCCACTGCACCTGCTGTGTGTTCAAGCGAGGCGAATGGCCTCATAATGTGGGAATTTCTACCCATGTGGAAAGGCTAATAAAAAAATGCTGGGCATCCATGAATACAACAAATGTCTACCTACATTCCTTAGTCTAGGTACCTGTGTCATTGTGTATATTAAATATTACAATAGTTTACTTTCTTTTTTTGTTTGATTAAAAGGCAGATATGGAGCAGGGGACAGAAGCCCTGTTAGCTCCACCACTGAGGAAACTCTTCAGGTGTGTGGAATGTCTCTGCTGGGGCTGTGGGTCCCTCTGGCACCTTTGAGCCCCAACTGCCACAGCAGATGGCTGCAAAGGATTGAGGCCAAAATGAACTGTCCAAATAAAGAAGATACTTGCTGGTGCTAAAAGCTCTTGTTAAGATATTGAGAGGTCATGGCAATGCAGCAGGATCTCTTACTGAATAATCTATGGGTCTAAACAAGTGAATAGAGGAGATGAAGCAGTATTAAGAAGATGTCTAAGAACTTAATAAAGTTGAAGACATTAACTATAATCCACACTAGTAATATGCAAGAAAAAGACAAATCAGAATTGCAATAAGAAAACAGGATTGTGTATGTTGCCGGAGAAACTTAACATTTACTTCAACACTTAAAATGAATGAGTACGAAGAATAGAAGTTTAGGTTGCTAATATCTAGCAAAAGAAATGACCCTTGTATAAAAAGCAGCATTCCTAGGGGTGCCTGCTGACTCAGGAGAGCATGCAACTCTTGATCTCGGGGTTATAAGTTCAAGCCCCACAGTGGGTGTAGAGATTAGTTAATATTAAAGAAAAAAAGCAGCATTCCTAGGTTGGCATATGTTATAACTACGCCAAATTCTTCCTTGATAAATCCTTGAAATACCTCAACATGAAGGGCTTGCAAGCAAATCAGAATAAAATACATAATGTGACCAAAATATGGAAATGGCAGCAGTCATTTGAAAACCTGATGAGCAGCATCAGGAAAGAGATTTTCAATTGGAACGAAAAAACAAAGGGTTGAGAGACATCTCTCAAATGACTCCAGAATCTGTTTTGAGCCTCAGGAAAGATGATACATAATGACCCACAGTGGCATGAGCTTGAGAAGAGCTTCCACATTTCTGAGCTGCTTTTACATGGTTCCAAACTGTCATCAGAGTTGGTCTACTTACTGGACTAATTGAGTAACAGAAAAGCACAATCCCAATTAAACCTTCAACTTTATTTTTCTACTATGTTGATCTCTTAATCTCTCAACAGGAGCTTTAGCACCTCACTTATTTATATAATTCTCTGACACTAGCGTTTATAAGGAGAAGGTAGCACCAAATACATAGTTAGTGGTCATGGGCCATATTCCTATTAAAACATAACTGAGAAGCAGAAATTTAAGCCATTGTTAATAGTGAACATGTAGAAAGCCTGGGTACTCACACTTCTGCCCAGCAGACTAAAATTTAGGGGTTTCCATGAAGCCCCTTGCCCCACCTCAAGTTTGATAATTCCCTAGAATGACTTAGCACAGAAAAAAACACCTTATTTATTATACTTACCAGCTCGTTATAAAGAATACAACTCAGGAAGAGCCAAACTGCAGGGTTGCATAGGGTGAGGTATTGGTGGGAGAGGTGAGTGTGTGTGCACAGACTTTCCATGCTGTCTTGAACAGGCCGCCCTCTGGGCCCATCATCGTGCTTACCAGCCTGGAAGCTCCCAGACCCCATCATCTAGGGGCTTTTATCTAGGTTTCGTTACACAGGCACAACTGATTAAATTATTGGCCATTAGTAATTGAATTCAGTCTCCTGACTCCTTTCCCCTCCCTGAAGACCAGGGAAGTGGGGCTAAAAGTTCGAACTCTCTGGTTACCCAGTGGTTTATTTGACGGCTAGCCCCCCATCCTGGAACTAGCTAGGGGCTCCCACCTTGAATCATCTTGTTACCATAGAAAAGTTACTCATCGCTCTACAGATTTCAAGGGTTTTAGGACCTCTATGCCAGGAACTGGAACAAAGAACAAATATTTAATTTTTATTATATCACAATCTCATTTTAAAATTACAAAATTTGGGGTACTTGCGTGGCTCAGTTGGTTAAGCATCTGACTTCATGTCAGGTCATGATCTCACCATTTGTGAGTCAGAGCCCCGCGTCGGGCTCTGTGCTGTTAGCTTGGAGCCTGGAACCTGCTTCGGATTCTGTGCCTCTGCACCGCAACCACCCCCCGCCCCCCCCCCGCGTTTCAAAAAACAAATGAATAAACAAAATTTAAAAAAATAAAAAAATAATAAAAATACAAAATTTGACACAGTTTTGTGAATGAAAGATTCTCTTCTAAGTTTTATCCTTCCTGTTAGATGTGGAAGTTAACAAATGGCTTGTGTAATAAAAAAAATTTACATATAGTGATTTGACTGTCTACCTTCCTACTGATGCACACATTTTTATCCAAGCAAAGTCCATTTTAAAAGCAGAATAATGATGGGGCACCTGGGCGGCTCAGTTGGTTAAGCATTTGACTTTAGCTCAGGTCATGATCTCACAGCTCAGTGAGTTCGAGCCTCATTGTGGGCTCTGTGCTGACAGCTCAGAGCCTGGAGCCTGCTTCAGATTCTGTGTTTCCCTCTCTCTCTGCCCCTCCCCTGCTCACACTCTGTCTCTCTCTCTCTCCTTCAAAAAATAAGCATTAAAAATTAAAAAAAAAAAAAAGCAGGATGATGATTAACGTACCCACTTCAACTTTTCTTAAGAGAGAGTCCAAACAAAGCATCATAAATCCAGTGAAATTAAATTACGTCTGTATTTGGTTCCTGGTAAAATAAATACTTACATAAGATAAAATCCAATGAAATTAAAATACCTCTGTATTTGGTTCCTGGTAAAATAAATACTTACATAAAATAAAATAAAATAAAATAAAATAAAATAAAATAAAATAAAATAAAATAAGAATGATGAATGAGGTTCTAGAACAGGCAAAAGGACGAAAAACAATCAGAAAAGTAGTGGCTTGGGAGGGGTGGGGGTGGGGGGGGGTGGGAAATGACCAGGAGGGGTATGAGGAAACCTTCTTAGGTAATGTTAATATTCTATATTTTGATAGAGTTTAGGGTGACACAGGCATATTACTTGTCAAAACTCTGAATGTTCACTTAAGATCTGAACATTTTATTGTATGTACATTTTACGTCAAAAGAAATTAAACTGAAAAATATTTGACACTAGTCAGTTATACACACGTTGAAGTATGTAGGGGGAAATGTACTGATTTCTCAAATTTACTTGGAAATGCATCAGAAAATTAGATGGATTAATGGATCAACAGAGGAATGGATAGGTGATAAAACAAGTGTACAAAAATGTTAATGGTAAAATGGTAGAGAGTGACATACTGGTACTCACTTAAATTTATTTCATCTTTGCTATTTGTTTGAAAAAATTCATAATAAAGTACCGGGAAGAAATAGACACACACACAAAAGCAGAATGAATGTTTTTTATGCACAATAATCAAAAGAAGTGCTTTAATTTTAACCAATGTCTTGCCATAATTGGTACTTGCCTAACAATTGTACATAATTTGTTTAAAGTGGACAAGTATATAAGATACAATCTCAGAAGTAAAAGACAAAGCAATCGTACTTTCTAAGAAGGTAGACCTTATAAAATACATAACCAATAGGTTAAAGAACTCAAAAGATTAATTTTAGGCTTTGGGTCTATCACTAAGATATTTTCCTCTTCCCTGCTTGATTTTTAAGGCTATTTATGTGACATTTATCTGACAAAGTTGTTTTTTTTTTTTTAACGTTTATTTATTTTTGAGACAGAGAGAGACTGAGCACGAATGGCGGAGGGTCACAGAGAGGGAGACACAGAATCTGAAACAGGCTCCAGGCTCCGAGCTGTCAGCACAGAGCCCGACGCGGGACTTGAACTCACGGACCAAGAGATCATGACCTGAGCCGAAGTCGGCCGCTTAACCGACTGAGCCACCCAGGCACCCCATGACAAAGTTTTATATAACTAGCTGGGAATGAATTTCAGAGTAAACTGGGAATCTTGTGATTTAGAGAGGCATTTACTCTCTTTAGTAAAGACAGTTATTCTTTTTATTTTTTTTAATTTTCTTTAATGTTTATTTTTGAGAGAGAGAGAGAGAGACAGAACATGAGTGGGGAAGAGGCAGAGGGAGAGGGAGACACAGAATTTGAAGCAGGCTCCAGGGTCCGAGCTGTCAGCACAGAGTCCCACGTGAGGCTCGAACTCAGGAGCTGTGAGATCATGACCTGAGCCGAAGTTGGATGCTTACTGGACTTAAGAGATACTGTATTTGTTTGCAAATACAAAGTACCACGGGCTGGATGATGGGAAACAACAGAAATATATTCTCCCATAATTCTGGAGGGTTGAAGTCTGAGATCCTGATGTTGGCAGGGACATGCTGCAGGGGAGAATCTATCCATGCCTTTCTCTTAGCTTCTGGTTTGCCAACAATCCTTGGCATTCCTTATCTTGTGGACAGTTCATCTTACATCTCAATTATGTCTGCAAACACCTTATTTCCAAATAAGATGACATTTACAGATATGGGGATAAGGAGGTTAGGACTTGCATATACTTTTTTGGGAATACAATTTAATCCACAACAAATACCAACAATAATAAGTAAAATTATTATTATATTATTTTCATGGATCAAGTCTTGGGCTTCTGCTCATTGCACCCCATTTTTAAAACCCATTAGAAAGGAGCTGAAATGTCCGTGGATTTAAATTTCTGCTTAAAAAAATTTTTTTTACAAGATTGCAAACTTTATGTAAAAATTTTTTTTAAAGATTACCAAATTCAGGAGTAGGCTTTTACTTGACACAAATTGGAAAAACTTTTTCTTGCTTTGTGCTGATTATAGATATAGGGGAGGAAAAATAATTTTCTCTGTACCTTCCTGGGTTCCTAGTTGAGACCCTTGTAATGAAAGATTAACAAAAACAGAAGTTTATTAGCGTATATGCCTCATGTATTTATGAAAGATACCCAGGGAAAAATGAGTAACTCTGAAGTGGCTTAGAGTTTAGACTTAAATTTCATCTTAACAAGAAAAGAGGAGGGGGAAACATAGGCCCATTAGGGAAGAATAACTGATTTTTAGGAGAGGTGAATGAGCCCTTGGAAGAACAGATCTGAGGTATGACAGCTTGTGACAAAGGTTGTTAGGGTTTGGTGTTGGCTTCTCATCTCCTGTGACAAGGGTCAATCCTCCCTGGTTGATGAAACTCCTGGGGAGGGGATTTGTGACAAGTGAATTCCTATTAGAGGATCTGTCTTTAGGCACATATTAGTTCAGAGAAAACTTTTCCCTGAATTTGCTGTTTCCAAGTACATACAATCAAAATAATCAGTGTACCAAAGGGGTATATTTTAGGGTGGTATATTTTGCTACCCTTCATAGGATAAAGGGGGTAAACCTGAAAGAAGAGTGAAAAATAAGTTTGAATATAGTATACCGACTTATAATAAGTGTATATTAAAATTAGCACAAGTGAAAATAATCACATTAACAGATTAAAGAAGGAAAACAACACGATCTTATCAATAGATGCAAAAAAAAAAGCATTTGATATAATTCAATTTCCATTCATATATCAACTCTTAGTAAATAAGGAATAGAAGGTGTTATAGGCTGAATTGTGTAACCCCCTTACCCTGCAAAATTTGTATGTTGATGTCCTAACCCTCAGTACCTCATAATGTGACTGTATTTAGATAGAGCCTTAAAAGAGGTGATTAAGTTAAAATGAATCTGGGGTGCCTGAGTGGCTCAGTCGGTTAAGCGTCCAATTTCAGCTCGGGTCATGATCTCACAGTCCGTGAGTTCGAGCCCTGCGTCGGGCTCTGTCCTAATAGCCTGGAGCCTGCTTTGGATACTGTGTCTCCCTCTCTCTGCCCCTCCCTTGCTCATGCTCTGTCTCTCTCTGTCTCAAAAATAAATAAAAACGTTAAACAACATTTTTTAAGAAGTTAAAATGAGTCTGAAGAGAGCATATTGATGCAAACACTTTCAGAAAGTTTGGCGTTCTTTTCTTTTTCTTTCTTTTTTTTTTTGTATTTTTTTTAATGTTTGTTTATTTTTGAGAGAGAGAGTGAGAGCATGAGCAGGGAAGGGCCAGAGAGAGAGGGAGACACAGAACTGGAAGCAGGCTCCCGGCTCTGAGCTGTCAGCACAGAGCCTGACGTGGGGCTCAAACCACAAATCATGAGATCATGACCTGAGCCGAAGTCAGACACAACCGACTGAGCCACCCAGGCGCCCCATATTTTCTAAAATTGAAATTTCACATACTCTACAACCCAGCAATTGCACTCTTAGATATATCCCCAAAAGAAACTCCAGCCCATTTACACCAAGAAACATGTAGAGAATGTTCCTAACAGTACAGTTAACAATAGCAGACACCAGGGAATAACTCATCTGCTGACAGGAGTGTGAATGAATAAACTGGCATATATACATACTGGCATATCATACAACAGATTCAGTGAAAAAATATATGTCCCAAAAGCTTATGACATGGTACTCTTTGAAGAAAATAATAAACAACTAAAAAGTACTTTTAGGAAATATTTATCATCTATCTGTTAAAACAAACCTATTAAAAAGAAAAGTAAGGAGGGGGCGCCTGGGTGGCCCAGTTGGTTAAGTGTCCGACTCTTGATTTCGGCTCAGGTCCTGATCTCACGGTTCAAGAAATCGAGCCCCTGTCAGCTCCGTGTTGGGGATGGAGACTACTTAAGATTCTCTCTCTCCCTCTCCCTCTGCCCCACCCCTGTGCACGCTGTCTCTCTCTCTCTCTCTCTCTCTCTCTCTCTCTCTCTCTCTCTCAAAAAGAAAGAAGGGGATGCCTGGGTGGCTCAGTCAGTTGAGCGTCTGACTTCAGCTCAGGTTATGATCTCACAGTTCGTGGGTTCAGGCACCATGCTGGGCTCTGTGCTGACAGCTCAGAGCCTGGAGCCTGCTTCAGATTCTGTGTCTCCCTCTCTCTCTGCCCCTCCTCCGGTCATACTCTGTCTCTCCCTGTCTCAAAAATAAACATTAAAAAAAAAATTAAAAAAGAAAGAGCGAGAAAAGAAAGGCAATTATGGAGACAAGATTGAGGAGCAGGATTCCCCCTGGAGGGTGAGGTAGGGGATAGGAAGAAAGGTGTGCACAGACAGACAAAGTTAAGTGGTAGGTTTTATGTTGGGGCTGGGTTCATGGATGTTTATTTGCCTTGTTAAAACTAACTAGTTAGTTTATTATTTAATAAAGGATGATCCAATGATGAGAGTATGTCATGAAACAAGGATTATTCTCAATCCAATTCTATGCACCTGACAGTCTTTAAATAAGCAAAAATAGCAAAAATTTAGCTTGTCATCCAAGGCTCTTCAGGTTTTCACCTACTTTTCCAGTTTTATTTCCCATTCATTCATTCATTTAATGTTGCCAAGGACCAGGGAGCAGCCCATAGACAAAGAGAAAGGTCCTCCATTTATAGAATATACCTTCCACAACTAGTACATTAAACATTTAGTGCTCTGTCAAAGTCCTTACTCTCTTCTTTATGTTTAAGATATTTGCCATACACATTCTCTCCTCACCATCAGACTCAGAGCAAGACCTAATGTGACCCAATGTCCCTTTCATTTTTTGCATCTCTTGTAGTGACTAACACTGTCTGCTTGGCATGAGTTCAACATTGTTTAATGAATGAAGATAACGGAAGAGTGGAGAAGTGAAAAGAAAAGAGAGAGGAAAGTGCACCCAAGTTAGCCTTGATTCTTGTCCTTCTCTGGGACGAATAAGATTTGGCTCTCAGCTCACTTTCCTCCTATAAAAAAAAAAGAAATTTTTTTTATATTAGAGAGAGCGTGCGTGCGTGAATGGGGGAGGGGCAGAGAGAGATGGGGAGACATAATCCAAAGCAGTCTCCGGGCTCTGAGCTGTCAGCACAGAGCCCAATGTGGGGCTTGAACTCATGCACCCTGAGATCATGACCTGAGCCAAAGTCGGTCGGTCAACAGACTGAGCCACCCAGGCACCCGAAATATCTGTTTTTTAAAGTTTATTTATTTTGAGAGAGAGAGAGCAGTGCACAAGTGGGGTGGGGGCAGAAGGAGATGGAAAGAGAGAATCCCAAGCAAGCTCCACACTGTCTGCATGGAGCCGGCCGAGAGACTCGATCTCATTAACCATAAGATCGTGACCTGAGCTAAAATTGAGTCAGACGCATAACTGACTGAGCCCCCCAGGCACCCTTATAAGTGTTAAATATCTTATGTAACTGATTGAATACTGTACTAAAAGTGAAAACCCGGATAGTTGTATGGGTACAGTGTAGTTGTAGGTGTATTGGCTTTGTACCCTTGTGATTGTGTGGCTGAGTGGGAGCTTCGGCTCCCTGCCCAGCATCACGAGAGAGCATTGTACTGCATATCGATAGCCTGGGAAAAGATCACAATTCAAAATTCAAAGTGTGCTTTCTACTGGATGCATATCACCTTTACACCATTGAAAAACTGTAAATCAAACCATTGTAAGTAGAGTATCATCTCTCTATTGCGAAATGATCACCACAATAAGTCTAGTTAACAACCGTTACCATACATAGACACAGATTTTTTTTTCTTGTGATGAGTTTCTTCCAGTTCTAAAATTTTGTGAGTCTCTAATTCCAGGCACAGCTTCTTGACTTTTTTGGGTTCTGTCCTAGACCCAGGCCACCTCTCCTAGACCCTGCCCCCACCGTGTTCCCTGCCTCAGTTCCTGCAGCTCACAAAGCCCTTTCTCCCATGAACTGTGGCCTTGGCACCAGCTCCCCTTCAGCATTTATACATTGCTTTGTGTTGTCTTTTATGTGCATGCCTTTTATCTCCTTAGATGTCTTCTGAGTGCTTTTAAGGTTAGGGTCCTGTCTTGTGTGATCCAAACTGAACTTGCCAGGTCACCTACCTGTAGTGGACATTCAGTAAATATTTACTTTCTGCGTTGAAGAGTGTCTTCAGCATTTATGCACAATTGTTACCAAAGTTTGTGTTTTTTTGTTTTTTTTTTTTTGAGGCAATCATGAGTAAAAATAACTCTGGCTTTCCTGACTTCACTTATTTCAGTGTAAAGATGTTATGCATTCTTCTTGTATCACCCTCCCTGTGAGTTCCCTTAAAAGAGCTGCTTGTATAAACGTTTTGAGAAATTTATGTTCTTACGGGAACCGTTTCTCCCCAGGCATTCCATTAAACTTGTCTGTCAGGTTATTTGGTATTTTATTTTGTTTGTCAGAGGGTTACTCAGAATGATTAGGTCATTCCACTACTCATAACCCTCCAATGCCTTCCTATTGGACTCAGGGATGCCAATGCCAAATGTGAATTTCTAACCATGGTCTCTACCAACCTGGCATCCCCACCACCCACTTATTCTCTGCTCCACTGGCCTTGCTGTTCTTCAGTCATGTCAAACTTACACCATTTTCAGGATTTTGTACCTTCTGTTCCCTCGGAGTCAAATACTCTTGCCTCCCAAATTTTAGCATTTTTCTCCTTCACTTCCTTTAGGTTTCCTTTTTTTTTTTTTTATGTTTATTTTATTTATTTTGAGAATGTGAGCACGAGCAGGGGAGGAGCAGAGAGAGAGAGAGAGAGAGAGAGAGAGAGAGAGAGAGAATCCCAAGCAGGCTCCATGCTGTCAGCGCAGAGCCTGAAGCCAGACTCGATCCTGTGAACCATGAGATCATGACCGGAGTCAAAATCAAGAGTTGAACACTTAATCAACTGAGCCACCCAGGTGCCCCCACTCACTTTAGGTTTCCTGAAGAAAACCTGAGAGGCTTTTCCTGATAATGGTATCTGAAGTGGAACGTGTACTGCCTTGCCAGTCACTCTCTATTCCCCCTACTCTGTTTCTTCTCATACAACTCGTTATCAACTAACATATTTTATATTTATCCGTTGATTGCCTCTGCCACTATGATGTAAGCTCGCTTAAAAGCAGGAACTTTGTTTCATTGCCTGCTATAGCCCTGGCACAAGGCAGCACCTGATAACTACTCTCATGTTAAATGATTATATGCTGGGGTAAAAAAACCCAGATCTGACATGGAAAAAAATGTGGTATTAGGCAGGTTATAAATTTTAGTTCAAATAGATTACTGTTTTGTAATTATGTTTCTGATGATTATTTTTTCTGCTCCATCGGTGATACAACATAGAGTCAGAAAAAGTTGATGGGAGATTTGATAAGTTGAGTGGATTGGGTCAAAGTTTCTAAAAATATTAACAAGGTTTATATCTTTAATTTGATCTTAATACCAGGAGCAAAATTAAAAATAACTTCATGTGGCCACTAGGTGGCAGGATATGCATATATACTTTGCAAATGGAGGCTTTTTTTTTTTTTTTTTTTTTTTTTTTTTCCCCCTCAGGTTCACCTTTTGGGAGCAGTAATATTAATTAATTATTTGAGGAATACTTTATAGTAGGCAAAATACTTTCACAAACAATATCTCATGATGCCCCTGTGAAGTAGGCACGACAGATATTTTTCTGTTTATTATTTATTTATTTATTTTTAATTTTTAATATTTATTTTTGAGAGAGAGAGAGAGGGAAAGGGTGAGCAGGGGCGGGGCAGAGAGAGGGAGACACAGAATCCGAAGCAGGCTTCAGGCTCTGAGCTGTCAGCACAGAGCCGGATGTGGAGCTCAAACTCACAAACTGAGATCATGACGTGAGCCGGTCAGACGCTTAACCGACTGAGCGGCTCAGGTGCCGCTCTGTTTATTTTTAATCTGTTTTCTTTTTCAAGCAGGGAAACTGAGGCTCGAGTTTAAGGGATTTATCCAAGTAAAGAAGCTAAAACTGGAGCTAGAACTAGAACCCATGTCCTGGGCCTTGTAGTCCAGGCCTCTTTCCACAGTTTCACTCAAATTGAGGGAAATGACCTTCCTGGAAATTTGCTAGTCAGTCTAAATTTCCCATGGTGAAAGAGTCTGAAAATATAAATCCATTTTAGCTTTTAAAAAGGAAACAAACCAGGGGCTCAGCTGGTGGAGCATGTGACTCTTTGTCTCGGGGTTGTGAGCACAAGCCCCGTGTGGGGTGTAGAGATTACTTAAAAATAAAATCTTAAAAAAAAAAAAAAGTAAACAAACCATAAATGCTTTCCAACCTCCCCTTTTGGCTTGGGATTGATCCTGAAATGCATCTTTTTGCATCTTCCCAAACTTCAAAGTATGTTCAGGGGGAAAAATAGTTTGAGTTATGAAGCTTACACACTATGTCTGCAGACAGAGTCAGTGGGTAGCAGGGTGCCTAGTCACATGACTTCTTGTGCCTGACTCTTGGAAGTTTCTGTCTCTTAAATGGCTGAGTGCTTTCGGGTGTGTTTTCTGTGAAGAGCTGGTGTGTGCGATTCACATTAGTATTAATGAGAACCGCACATGCACTGAGCCCTGGATGGATCTGGAAGACCACTCGAGTGGAATAGCAGAAGCTATCACTTCAATTCATCCAATGATTGTTCTTAAGTTTTCTAAGTTGCTAAGTTTTCTGTCGGTATATTTTTAGCTTACATTTTTATTGGCAGAAACGTGATTTGACAATGTTCATTAATTGTACCTTGCTGCAGTGTGGTGTGGCATATTAGAGACAATTTAGGCTAGGAGGCTCAAGTCTTGGGTGTGATCCTTGTTTACCTGCTCACTTGGTTGTGAGACCTTCAGCAAGTGATTCAGCCCCCCTGAACTTCACTGAACTTTCACTTGTGTGAAAAATAATATAATAATACCTGCCTCACAGAGTTGGTACGGAGGTGAAATAAGATGATTATGGAAAGGTTTATAAACTAAAATCCCTGTAGGGGCGCTTGGCTGGATCAGTCAGCGGAGCATGCAATTCT
Source organism: Panthera uncia (assembly GCF_023721935.1). Lineage (NCBI taxonomy): Eukaryota > Metazoa > Chordata > Mammalia > Carnivora > Felidae > Panthera > Panthera uncia. Next base: position 28,247,550 of record NW_026057585.1, read on the forward strand.
TGATCTCAAGGTTTTAAGTTCGAGCCTTGTGTTGGGTGTAGAGATTACTTAAAAATAATAAGATCTTTGGGGCCGCCTGGCTCAGTCAGTTAAGTATCTGACTCTTGATTTCGGCTCAGGTCATGGTCTCACAGTTCCTGAGATTGAGCCCCGTGTCAGGCTGTGTGCTGACAGCATGGAGCCTGCTTGGGATTCTCTTCCCCTCTCTTTGCCCATCCCCTACTTGAATGCACTCTCTCTCTCTCAAAAATAAATAAAGAAACATTTAAAAATAAATAAATAAAATCTTAAATTATAAAATCTCTGTATGTAAGGTGACTGTTATTATCACAGAGTCATGGGAAAGCTTGTTTTTTTTTTTAAGTTGGAGGTCCTGGGCTTTGTCATTACCTGCTGTTGACCTTGGGTTACTTTATTTAAATCGCCAAGCCTTCATTTTCTTGCTGGAAAAAAAAAAAAATGAAGTAACCAGCAACTCATTTAGTGAGGGCTTTCTCAGTTCCTGGCACTCTTCTGAGTTCCTTATATAATAACTAAATCTCTATAGCCACTTCTGAAGCAAATTTGTTAAATAAATTGATTGATTATTAAAATTTTGTCATTTTAGGGCTAAAGGAGGCTTTACATAGTATGGTCTAACCCCTTATTTTACACATAAAGAAAATAAACTGAGAGGTGAGGTAAAGTGCTCCGGGTCACATGGCTACTTGTGGACAGAACTGAGACTAGAAAATAGTCCCAGCTGGTTTCTGGGGCATTGCATTGTCTCAGTTCCTATAATGTCGATTCAAAGAAGCATAAAACAGAGAGTTACTCTTATACCTTTTAGTCCAGTTGGAGGCAAAGGTGAGAATCACTTAGAACAGTTTGTGCCACAAAGTAGCCAGAAGAAAACAGAGGTGGGAGAGAATAACATAGGTGGAGGTGATGTCAAGAGGGCTTCCTAGAGGAGGAGAGATTTCAAATGGTCTAGAAAAACAACGAAGATGTAGTAAGCAAAAGGAGGGAGTAGACATTCCTGAAGGAGAAAATGGCATGAATCAAAGTGGGAAGATAAGACAGAATCTGTAGAAGCTGGGGCTTCTCACTGAGAGTGGCCCATGAGCAGCATAAGTGGTAGGTGGTGACTAGAGGCCAGGGACCTGGAATGCCAGGCAAGTTTTGTTCTTAGTTCTATAAGCAACACGAACCATTAATTAATCAGCTCAATCATTTGTTTAACAAATTACGTATTGGGCGTCCACCATGTATTTAGCCAATCACTGGATATATAGTGCTGAATAGGAAGGGCTTGGTTCCTACCTCTGAGGGGTGCAGTGCCAAGAGATGGCGACTAAACTGGTAAATGAACTCCAAGTGGAGAAATGCTAAGGGGTCACGGATAGGGTGCTATGTTAGAGGGTAGCCGAGAACACCTTACACAGGGCAGCCAGAGGCAGCCTCTCTGGCCAGTTAGAAGGAGGCCCACATGGCTGGGCCTGTTCGCAGGAGAGGCTGGTGGATGGCTGGGTATGGGAGCAGGCACTGGATAATGCCACATTTTGTACTAAGTGCAAAGGGAGTTCTAAGTGCTTTGGAAGTTTCTAAGCATGTGAGTGATATGGTCTGATTTATATATTTAAAAAGCTGCTCTATAGGGAATGAACTCTGGAGGAGGGGGCCAAGAGTAGAAGAAGCCAGAGACCAGTGCTGCTAGGCAGCCATTGCAGAAATTCTCAAGAGACACAAAGTACCTTTAGTGGGGGTCATGGCAATAAAGCAGTGGAGCATAGCATCTTCATAGCAATGAGGAGAGATGGCTGAGAGATAAAAATTGAAGATGCATTCTCCAGGACTTATGGATGAATTGGCTGTGAGGGGTAATGGAGAATGTATTGGATTGAGTGGTGGCCCCCCAAAGATATATGGCCCCCCTCAGATTCCTCCCATCTCTGCCATAGCCTGGAAACTCACTGTCAGACTTCCTTCCCTCTCCCCCTGGTGTACTGCTGATAGAATCTAAACTGGCAGACTCTTTTCCAGAATGAGTAGAAAAGTGGAAGAAACCCCAGTGACACAGCAGATGGCTTTACTCTATGATGAGAGAAAATCTATTGCATGGAATTTGCAGCATTTTAAGGGATGAAGTTTCTACTTTCTCCAAGGTGATGGTTACATTTACTGGCCAGTTGATATTACCTTCTCTTGTCTCCGCTGCTCCCGTCCTCAGTTTAGCAGCAGGCCCCCTGTGATTCTCCTACAGCAGAAACACTACGAGAGAGCCCCACACCTAGCCCCACTGTCCCAGACCCTCCTGCGAGCTCTGCTGCCAGAGTGAGGATTTCAGCATGCAAGCACACTTCTCACCCTTCAGTGTCCTTGGAGAAAAAACCATAAAGCTTTCCTTGATCTAACAACTGCCTGTGTTTCTGAGTTCATCTCCTCTTCCATCCCTATCAGCTTTGCATGTGAGATGCGGTTGCACTGACATTTCTCCAGCTCCCCGGGCACCCTCCTCACTGCTCCCTGAGTCTGGAATACTTTCTTTTCCCCCATATTCTCACTTTATTAGGGAAGCTAATAATACACCCACTTTATTAGGGAAGCTATCCTGACATCTCTCTCTTCCCACTATATCAAATCCCCTATTTTCAGCCTTATGGCGCTGTATACTGTTTCTGCCTAGTCCTTATGATAGTTGTGTGTAGATACGTTTAGGGTGTCTGTGTGTGTGTGTGTGTGTGTGTGTGTGTGTGTATAGTGTACATATATGAATATAGTGTACATATAGTTACTTATCAGTGTCCACTTATGAACATCAGTTCCCACACCCAACAGAAGAAGACACATTCTACATTCTTTCAGGCCCCAGGAGAAATGGTGTTGCTTTTGTGATATGCCTGTCAGCATACAGAGCCAACCCTCACCCGACACTCACACCTTAATCATATGCATGGTTATTTGGCAGTGTGTTTGGCTTCCCTAGAAGAATAAAGATGATAAACAAACTCAGTTACTTCAAATAAAAAGGAGAACACGGGGGCAAAACTTGATAGAATTATCAAAAAACATTAATCTAGGAGAAGAGTCAGTAACATGTCTCAAACATAGTTCTTTTGAATATTAAGTCTCCAAATAAATGACTCTAGTCTTCAGAGTGATGAAAATATGGTGTACATCTGTACATTTGTTTTCTCATGGCTTGTGTTTAATTATCCACAAAGAAAAATAATTCACAAAATATTTCATGTTCTTCTCTTTTAACTGCCAAAATAGGAACTTCTGAGGCTGACAGAATTGGTTGCGATCCCTTTGAAAGTTTTATTAATGTAGACAGAGTATGTTTTTAATCTTTTGTATTTTGATGACGAAAATGTATTTTCTATGATTCGTTCATGCTTGCTTCTACCATATTTTAAGTAAACAAGGAGTCAGCAGTTTTGCTTTGTAAAACATATTGGGCTTTATTTTAATGCAGAGCTAAGATGATTAATGAACAAACTAAATATTAAATCAGAGGACTCTACTTTGTCTAGGACGGAAAGGAAGTCTTCAGATTCTTTGAGAGATTAGTATCTACATTCATTTAATATAAACATCAGAGACATTCCACTGTGAGCATATTTCTTTCCTCTAAAAAATAATGCTGTATGGATGCTGTGTTTTCTGGGTATTTGTAGATGTAGAAATATAAATAAATGAAAGTGCTTACTTTTTGGTTTCAATTGATATTTTGGGTGGGCAGTTGAAATTTAAAGCAACAAGTGTTTTTAGTAGAGTACGAAACATATTAGTACTCTTAAACTAGTACTATTAGTTTTAAATATATAAGTGTGCATGAGAAAATATTGAGTACTGCAGCTAATCTTTTATCATAATTGTCGTTGTTATTCATATTTTTCAAAGCTTCATTCCAGTTTCACAGATCTCATTGTTTGGGGTGTGTTCGAAGTGTTTGGAGCATAAACAGCTGGCTGCTTATCAGTAGATGCCTGAACAGAAAAACAAGATGTCTTCTCTTTGAGATGAATCTGTAAAAAGAGTTTATCTCAAACAAAATAGAATTTTGGGGTTAACAGTCTCAAAATTGACTTATAGTTTTACTGCAATGCCCAAACAAGAAGGTGCTTTAGCAAAAATAGAGGTCAAAACATTTTATTGAAATAAGGTAATCTCTTTTTTTTTAATAAAAAAGTTTATTTTTTAATTAGTGATTTTGACCTTGTAGAGTTAAAGCCTCAGATCCTCATTTTTTTTCTTGTTATTGTTAAAATTGCACTATAATCTATACAAAACAAACAAAAAAACCCTAGTACTTGACTGGATCCTGCTTGTGTTACCAGATTTTACAGAGACGTGAACCCTCTTGCCTAACATATCTATCATTTAAGGGTTGAAAAGAATGCTTAGTAATGGGAAGTTGCCCAACAACTTGTAAACATCAGGTGATCTGAGATAGGAGCCCTGACTGCATATCATAAAGAACCGTTTTCCATCATCCTTTTGTTCACTAATTGAGCAAGTATTATAGGGCTTCCCACATACCAGGCACAGTTCAACATGTTGAGGACACAGAAGTGAGCTAAAGAGATGGTTTTGGGTAGCTTTTATGTTGGTAGGTGGAAGTGAAATGCTTAACGTTTAACCACATCTTAATCTAAGTATAAATAACATGCTATCAAAATGCTCTTGAGATCATTATAGATTGAGTCCAAGAACACCTATAGAATAAATATATCATGATATATTATTTTTCTTGATTTTAAAAAAGTATGAAAGTTCATCACATTAGCTCATAGTTTACTATATACAAGTGATTGCTTTCTCTATGATTAAATCTATATACATCTCCATAGAAAATTCTGCTTTTCTCTGTAGGAGAGCCAAAAAGTTTAAGATTACTCAGCTAGCTAGTGGCAGAGCTGGTAACAGATTTTGCTGTTTTATTTGCTATCCCTTGATCTAATTAGTCACTTTATCTTCAATTTAGAACCTTGCCAGAGCGATCTGTTCTGGATTGGAGAGTGAGAACTGACATTTATAAAGTATTTGCTATGAGCCAGTACTTGACATATATGGAGAGGCAGGTCTTATCAGACATAATTCACAAAAGAGAAGACTTTTCTGAACAGATAAATAAACAATAAGTAACAAGACTGAAGTTTGGACATAGTTCCTCAGCTTTCCTCTGTGCCAGGCTACAGCGGAGTGAAAACCATACATCTCTTTACATTTAGATTGCCTTTTGAATCCAAAGTAGGGATAATAATCAACATTTAAATTCATGTCTGACAACAAGTTCTAATGATAATTGACATGTAATAGCACTTATTGTGCTGGGTACTTTACATGGAGTGTGTCATTTCATCTTCACGGCAATAATTACTAACCCCCAATTATGGCTGAGGAAACTGAGCTTCAGAGAGATTCAGTGGCCTGTGGTCACAGAATTAGCAGAGCCAGGACTCAAACTTGACATTGTTGTTGGGCTAGAGCCCAGACTTCTAACCTATTTTTTCAATGAATGTCACCAAAAGGAAGTGGTGAGGGGGAGGGGCAAATGAGGGAACACTGCTTAATCTAGGACAACATCCCACATGATCAGAGAACCTCTTCCCTAGTAGCCAGGTCCCTAGTAGGATGCACACCGAAGTGGGCTGTCCCTCTCTTTCCCCTTGGATTCACTGATCTAACTCAAGGAGACCTAAAGGAAGGAAACTTTGGGGTACCGGTAGCTCTGTTGGTTGAGCGTCTGACTCTTGCTTTGGGCTCAGGTCGTGATCCTTCCCAAGGTCACAGCATCGAGCCCCAAGTGGGCTCTGCACTGTGCATGGAGCCTGCTTGGGATTCTCTCTCTCCCTCTGCCCCTCTCCTGCTTGTGCTCTCTCTCTCTCTTAAAAAAATAATATCCCTTAAAGAAAGAAAGAAACAAAAAAGAAAGGAAACTTCAGCTGGAGACTTGCTGACTTGCTGTTGTAAGTTGGGGCAGATAGGGTGAGGGTCTGCAGTGGGTTTACCTGGAGGGTAACAGAAAGCAGTAGTTCTCTGCTTGAGCCATGAGCATTTCCTGAAGGCGCCAGTGAAAGAACAGAATGGTTTCCTCATACTCACTCAGCAAAATAGGGGTTGGCAGCATAAATGCTGGCTAAAAATGCGTGTTGGGAACAGTATCTTCCCTTTTTTTGGAACTTTTTGGGGCTTTTAGTCATTCACTTAAGGAATGCTATCTGAACACCTAGGCATAAGTGGCTGTATGCCAGACAAAGTGGCGGACCCGAAGGCATACTTTAAGGGACATATGTAAGTGAAAAGAAGGAGCTACAACAGAGTGAATCTTAATCCAAATCTAAATGGATTGAAAAATCTGAATCAAAAATGAAAGAGTTTACAATGAAATTAGAATGTTAAGGAAAGAAACTCCATAATTCAAACACAGATCTAACATGGAATTATACAGAGTAGAATAAATATCTGTCTTAATTGTATTGAGTGAATAAGCTGTCCAGTCTACCTTTCACATTTGGTTGTATAGACATCATGACTAAAGGCTGGTGGTGTTACACTATACCCTATTTAGGTAAATTGAAATGGTACAGATAAGGTACCAAAACTGTCAGGATAGAAGTTAGGAAATAGTTTTTTTTTAAGTTTTTTTTTATTTTTGAGAGAGAGCACAAGCAGGGGAGGGGCAGAGAGAGAAAGACACATAGAATCCGAAGCAGGCTCCAGTCTCTGATCTCTCAGCACAGAGTCCAATGCGGGACTCAAACTCACGAGCCATGAGATCATGACCTGAGCCAAAGTCAGATGTTTAACCGACTAAGCCACCCAGGCATTCCTAACTTAGTAAATATTTTGAGAATAGTTGAGGAAAAATTAGATTTTCATAAAGTGATACTAGTAACTTACCATGTATGATAGGGTGTACAGTGTCCATTGACCTTCAAAAGGGCTCTGGAGATAAACCAAAAAAAAAAAAAAATGAAAAGAAAAGAAAAGTCTTGATGTTCAGCTTACGAGTTGCAAAAGCTTCCTCATTGCAATATTTCATTTCTGGGATGCCAGTTTATTACATATTAATTAGTAAGTTGATGTTTGGATGTGATACCTTCCATATGGGATTTTTAATGTAATATGTTGGTGATTTAGGGAGACACTGTGCACTAGATTGATAATAAGGCATCAAATTTTGGGTGTGTCACTCTTGGGAGGGTGTCTTCAGATGGCTCATCTCATTCTTTTTCATGTTTCCATTGCAAAGGGTGGCTGTTTTTTCAAACCTCTTCCCCATATTCTCTGACTATTCCCTATTTGGATTGTATCAGAGAGTTTATATATATATAGCATGGATTTCTTTTTGATTTTTAGAAAAGTTGTATTATGGGGCTTATGTAAATATTTTCCTTTTTTCCTCCCTGATCATAAACTTGCCCTCACTCCTGGATTTGGAATGTAACCAAGCTGAAAGATGAGATCATGTTTGTAGAGCAGAGTGAGGTCTCAGCAAGAATCTTCTAATTTGAAAGGCATCAGTATTTTATGAACTTGCTTACTGAAATGCTGGGGAATGAAATCAGGAGTTTAAAAGTTATTTTCATCAATGGGGCTAAACGAAGAAAATAGAGTTTTCCTTTTTGCACTTTGCATTCACAGTAACTTATTTTCCCTTGCAAAAAGAATTGTACTGTTTCACTTAGAAAAATGGACTCAACAGTCATCTGCTAATGCAAGTAATGCTAATGTCTTCTTTTTGTTTTATTTTTGGTATTATGTAAATCGGTTATAGAATGGTAACTCTTTTGTTCTTATTTTGAAGTTCGCAAAATTTTAGACTATTATTTATTAATATCCCAATGTCCTTTTTTTATATGGAGGCATATTTCCTTTGTTTCTTTTTCATTAATTGTATGTGATTATTATTTATTAATAGTATTATTTGCTTTTGCAATATGGAAAAATAATTTCCTTTTTTTTCATGTAATCACACACATACTATACTGCTTAGGATACAGAACACATGAGGATAACAAGTTCTTTTTTTTTTTTTTTTTTTTTTTTTTGCAGATGTTTACCACATGTGGAGCTTAGCATGAAGCTAAGTCATGAGTCAAGCATGTCCCATCCCAATGCCCTTTGAAACATTTTTATGTGGTTCCATGAAATAGTGTATATTTTAATAGATGCCGTGATGGCCTTGCTCAGGTCCTTGTTTTCAGACAATCCAATTCAGACTATCTGCTGTGGGTATCTCTTGCTTTACCATCCTCCTTTGTCAGGAATCAGATCTTGATTTTCTTTTGGGAATCTCCTCTCCCCAGGCCATGTGGTCCCAGTCAGATGACCGCAGTGCCCCACCTACTCTGAACTAATAAGAATCTTCTCTAAGATTTGTTTCTCTCCGATCTATAGCTGCCAGGAGAGAGAGGAGCTCCTTTTACTCTGTGCTGTCAAGCTGAAAGAACCACATAAGCCTGCAGCTTATGGTCCTAACCCCAGGCTTCATGGAAGAAGCTCTCTGCAGAATGATGCCAACACACGGAGGGAGCCAGAGCTCTGGCAACATTTACCACCATCTGAAGCTAAACCAACCCTTCAACTTTCCAGTTGCTGGAGCCAATACATTCCCTTTTTCTTAAGCTAATTTGAGTGTCATTTCTATCACTTTCAACCAAAAGAGCTTTGAATATTGCTTTCCATCTAGAGGTGAGAATGATCAACTCAGTACAAGCAAAAGTAACTCGTCAACAGTTGTGAGTAATAGAAAATCTTATCAAAATTTCTTTTGGAAAAGTATTAAGTTTTTGTTGGTTTGGAATACTAAATTTAGAAAGCTCAAATAACTAACATTTTCCTGTACCCTAGAGACAAGTGTTAAGTAAACTGACCCTAAGGATTATTCAAATATGTAATTCTAAGTTATGTCAGAGTGTCATTACAGATTCAGCTTAATCACCTATATCTTCAGCCTTAATAGGATTATTCTATAGGAATTGATGCCAAGAGAAATGATCGGAAGGCTCTGTGCTAATAACAGTTACAATGTATTGGCACATTCTATGTGCCAGGAAGTGTGCAAAGCCTGTCATTGTTTTACATTTAATTCTCACAGAAATTCTAAAAGGGAGATGTTATTATTTCCCTTTTACACATAAGGAATCAGGGTCAGCAGTATGCCCAAGTTCACACAGCCAGCAAGTAGGAGAACCAACATCTAAGCCTGTATCTTTCTAATTTCAAAACATAGGCTTTTACCACTGTTCTCTCTTTAAGTTTCCAAACTTCGTAAGAATTCATTCAATTATCAAAATTTCCAGCATATTTTGGAGATATTCCTGGCTCCTAGTGGATATGTCTATATCCATATACAATTATATAATATGTAATATATGTACTTCCCAGTAGATATTTCTTATGAACTTATATGTATATGAATATATGTATGCTTTTTATACCTACTATGAGCCAAGTTTAAGAATTTATAATTCACATGAGAGTCCTATTTCAAACCTCTTATGGGTAAATCACAATTTGGCATCAGCAATTCAATATCTGAATTTTATTTATTTTTATTTTTTATTTTATTTTATCTTAGTATTGATTGATTGTATGATATCTGAATTTTAAATTCTTTCTCTTATGAGAGAAAGAGGCCTAGGCTGGCATAGAAAAAAAAAAGTGAACTAACCAATCCGTTAGACTTTTAGCAGAACCTTGGGGTTGCTGTTGTTTCCAGAATTGCACAAACCCTCAGTAATTTTGGAAGCCTTGGAAGGCATCTCTGCTGATCTATGAGATTCTAGGCATAGCAGGCAGGAAGGGAGTGGAAAGCATGGCATTGGTCCTCATCTAAAAACTTCTTCTTTCATAAGCCAAGTCTCTTGTGTGGGTGTGGGCTGCTGACCCCCGTCATCTGGATGTGTGACAATAACTTGTTTTCATGTTGACTCTTCATAACCGGGAGCTGTATTGGCATTGCATGTTTGCTTTAACTTCCCACACAGAGACTAAGTCCAAAATGTAATTAATTGAGCCCTTATTTGAAAAAAGAAAAAAAATGTTCTGTGTATTTAGAGACCCCAAAATGATGTGAAAAAATATTTTCAAAACTAAACTAATCCAAATAGAACTATGTTTTCTCATGGAGGAGTGAAAAGAGGGATTTGGAGAGAGAACACCTGGCTTTGAGTTTCAGCTAACCACTCATATATATGGTTTTGGACAGATAATTTGTACCTCAGTTTTTCTTTTTCTTTTTGTTTTTAAGTTTATTTATTTTGAGAGCGAGAGAGAGAGAGAGAGAGAGAGCATGAGCAGGGGGAGGGGCAGAGAAAGAGGGAGAGAGAGAATATAAGCAGGCTCTGCACTGACAGCGCAGAGCCCAACCCGGGGCTCAAATTCACAAACCATGAGATCATGACCTGAGCCAAAATCAAGAGTCGGACACTTAACTGACTGAGCCACTCAGGTGCCCCAGTACTTTGTAAGTTTTAAAGCACTAATATTATAATAGGCCCTCCTACTATTGATAGGAAAACTTCTTAGAAATCTCTCAAGTATCAGAGAAACACACACCATTCATTCTCATATGTTTATTTCCATAGAATTTCAAAAACAGTTGAAAAAGTCAGCTTAATATCTTTAAACTTATTATAATGCAGTATATCATAGTGTTTGTAATGTTCAAATGTATACAATGCTATTATCTGAACAAATAGCTGACTAAAAACAAATTCAATTTCTTACTATTTTAATTATATAAAAGATCAAGCAATTGCAAAAATGATTCACTTGTTTCATTCTGATTTTTAAATATAGTTTACCTTAATGTATATTTGTAATTTTGGTTCTTACTGTGATTTCCTTTCATATTGGAGAAACTACTTATTTTTCTTTGGAGACCACTTGTCTGTGTTCCAGGTAATTAAAATATTTGGACTGGGGCGCCTGGGTGGCTCAGTCGGTTAAGCGTCCGACTTCAGCTCAGGTCACAATCTCGCGGTCTGTGAGTTCGAGCCCCACGTCAGGCTCTGGGCTGATGGCTCAGAGCCTGGAGCCTACTTCCGATTCTGTGTCTCCCTCTTTCTCTGCCCCTCCCCCGTTCATGCTCTGTCTCTCTCTGTCTCAAAAATAAATAAACGTTAAAAAAAAATTAAAAAGAAAAATTTGGATTAATGAAGAGTTGTTATATTTTTTTCATAAAATAAAAGCCAATAAAAATACACATAATAACTACATAAGACTGTAAAAAAAAAAAAAACAACAACAACCAGAAAATAAGTGTTGTGAGGATGTGGAGAAAACCCTTGTGCTCTGTTGGTAGGAATGTAAAATGGTGTACCCACTGTGGAAAACAGTACAGAAGATCCCCAAAAAGTAAAAAATAGAATTACCTGACAATCCAGCAATCCTACTCCTGGCTAAATAGACAAAAATGAAAGCAGACTCTCAAAGAGATAGTTGTACCTCCATGTTCATTGTAGCATTATTCACAATAGTCCAGAGTCAGAAGCAACACAAATGTTCATCAATGGACAAATTACTAAATAAAATGTGTATAATGGGATATTACTTGGCCTTAAAAAAGAAAATCCCATAACATACTACAACATGAATAGACTTGAAGACATTATGCTATGTGAAATAAGCCACTCACAAAAGGACAAATACTGTATGATTCCATTTATAGGAAGAATCTAAAGTAGTCAAATTCATAAACACAGAAAATAAAATGGTGTTGTCAGGGGGTGGGGGAAGGGAGAAAGGGGAAGTTGTTATTCAATGGGTATAGAATTTCAGTTTTACAAGATGCAAAAGTTCTGGAGATGTGTTGTGCAACAGTGTGAACACTGAACTGCAAACCTAAAAATGGTTAAGATGATAAATTTTAGGCTATGTTTTTTCTATCACAATTGAAAAAATACTGTATATGAACCTAGTTTAATTTGAGGGGTGATTCAGAATACTCCTTTAGTATCTTAAGGCCTGATGGTACTTTATCTTCACACTGGAGCTCAGGAGAAGCAGCCCAGGTATTTGACTCAGATTACAAGGAACTGAGGTACAGTAGTCCTCAAGCCTAGTGTTTGATTCAAGGTGGGTAGGTGGGCAGTATCTCAGGTCAGAGAGTTTCTTGCCATTTTATAAGGACTAAATAAAGGCCATTTGTAGGGCATAAAGGCAGACAGGGAAGGAAAGGGCCTGATTTTTGGTCTAGAACTCTTTCTCTGAAATGTGAGCCAGGGACAACATTCTGGAACCTCATTCTGGTAGATATCAGTCACCAGTAGAGGAAATATTTGTTGATGAAATACACTGATGAAATGCATAACTGTTTAAATCAAATAATAAATTATGGTTTTTATCTTACATCAGAGTTTCCCAGACTATGTTCTGTAGAATATTAGTTCTATGGGTATTATATTTTAAAAAGGACACTGGGGTCAAAAAGTTTGGGAAATGTGGGGTTAAAAACAGTTAAAAATTGAATTTTTTTACTCTAGAACTTTTTAGAGGCGTTACTATGTTAATGTTAATGTAACTGTGCCAACATTAAATATTATATGGTAATATTTACTGGTTAATATGTTGGTGGTTAATAATATCCACGTGAATATATATTTTTTATTTTTAACGTTTATTTATTTTTGAGAGTGAGAGAGACAGAGCATGAGCAGGGGAGGATCAGGGAGCGAGAGACACACACAGAATCTGAAGCAGGCCCCAGGCTCTGAGCTGTTAGCACAGAACCCCACACGGGGCTCAAACCCACTAACCATGAGATCATGACCTGAGCTGAAGTTGGATGCTCAACAGACCGAGCCACCTAGGTGCCCCCCCTCCTTGTGAGTATATTAATATGTTTTTCCTAAGTCCATTTGACCAAGGAAGCAGTCCTTGGCAAACTAGTGTGAGAATGCTGCCCTACATCATAAAAGGCATGATATTTTTGTCAGCTGCTTTCCTTAAGAGAGTAACTTTCTTTCATTTCTCCTGAGTTTGCTGTGAAGTCCCTCTCTTTCACCGTGAGCACCATTGGGGAAATAAAGAGAGAGTGGGACTGCAGCAGTTTTCATAGTTATTATTTTGAGATACTGTAAAGCTATATGATGATTCAGCTTTTCTGTAACCCCAACTATTTTCTAAACAGACAGCTTTAATATTGGACCACCTTGTTGATTTTGCAAGGGTGTCAACATAAAATAGTGAGTCAAGAATGCGTATTCCAAGGTGAAAATAGTCAAGGTATAGAGTTTCTCGTATGGGATACTTTACAGTGTTGATTTATAAGAAAAAACTAGCTGTTGTATTAGGAAATTACTGTTGGCATATTTTGAATTCTCATTACTAGATATTTTGAATGTTACTAAAATAATGACAGTTAGCTTAGAAATGGCCCATTTAAGGGGTTCCTGGGTGGTTCCGTTGGTTAAGCGTCCAACTCTTGATTTCAACTCAGATCACGATCCCATAGTCTTGAGATCAAGCTCCACATGGACTCTGCTATGGGTGTGAAGCCTGCTTAAGATTCTCTCTCCTTCTGCCTCTGCCCCTCGCCTGCTTGTGTGCGCATGCACTCTGCAATTTCTCTCTCTCTCAAAGAAAAAAAGAAAGAAACAAACAAACAAACAAAAGAAGTGGTCTATTTAAGAGCTAACAGATTAGATTTAAATAATTAAACTTAGTAGGAGTAGAGTGATTTCTAGGAGGAATATATTTCAGAATCCTAAAAAAACAAAACAAAACCCAGAACCCTATTACAGAATTAAAGAATTAAATGTGAGACCTGAAACCATAAAAATACTAGAAGAGAGCATAGGCAGTAATTTCTCTGCCACTGGCTGTAGCAACTTTTGTCTAGATATGACTCCTGAAGCAAGGGAAACAAAAGCAAAATTGAACTATTGGGACTACATCAAAATAAAAAGCTTCTGCACAGTGAAGGAAACAACAAAACTGAAAGGCAAGCTATGGAATGGGAGAAGATATTTGCAAATGACATATTCAATAAAGGGTTAGTATCCAAAATATATAAAGAACTTAACAAAACTCAATACACAAAAAAGAATCCAATTAAAAAAGGGGCAGAAGATATGAACAGACATTTCTCCAACAAAGACAACCAGATGACCAACAGACACATGTAAAGATGCTCATCATTACTTATCAGGGAAATACAAATCAGAACTAGTGAGCACACCTGTCAGAATGGCTAAAATCAACAACACAAGAAGCAACAGGTGTTGTCAAGAATATGGAGAAAAAGGAACCCTCTTGCACTGTTGATGGGAATGCAAACTGGTGCAGCCACTGTGGAAAACAGTATGGAGGTTACTCAAAAAGTTAAAAATAGAGAGGTGCCTAGCTGGCTCAGTCAGTAGAGCATGGGACTCTTTAATTCCTAAGTTTTAAGTTCAAGCCCCACGTTGGTGTAGAGATTACTTTAAAAAAATTTTTTTTAAATAGAACTACTCTACAATCCAGCAATTCCATTACTGGGTATTTATCCAAAGAATACAAAAACACTAATTCAACATGATTATAGCAGCATTATTTAAAATAGCCAAGAAGCCCAAGTGTCCATCAATAGATGAATAAAGAAAGAAGATATGCTGTATACAATAGAATATTACTCAGCCATAAAAAAGAATGAAACCTTGCCATTTGCAAAGACATTGGTAGAACTAGAGAGTATAATGCTAAGTGAAATAAGTCAGTCAGAGAAAGACAAATACCATGTGACTGCACTCCTGTGGAATTTAAGAAACAAAACAAATGAGCAAAGGGGAGAAAAAGAGAGACCCATACCAGGAAAGAGACTCAACTATAGAGAACAAACTGATGATAATCAGAAGGGAAATGTGTGTGGGGATGGGTGAAATAGGTGATGAAGATTAAGGAGTGCACATGTTGATGAGCACCAGGTGATTAAAATAAAAACTTAAGAAGAAACTCTTTTACAATAAGTATCTGCACACAAAATTCAAGTCAACAGAGTCAAGAGTCAAAGCAGTTTCTTGATATTTTAAGACTCCTTACATGTGCTACCTTTTCAGCTTAAAATTCAGGGTTGCTATGACTACACTCAATTAGTGTTGTTTGTTTTATTTGTAGTCAAAGCTAGGACACATCAGAGGGAGGACCTGAAATCCTTCTGTGTAGACTTTTCATAGTGAGTCCCTGATAAAAGTCACCTTGGTTAGGGAAATAGTCAATGTAATAGTGGTGTGTGGTGACAGATGGTAGGTGCATTCGTGGTAGCAAAGCACAATATTTGGACTTGTCAAATCATTGTGCTCTACGCGTGAAATTAATGGAATATTGTGTGTCAACTATATTTGAATTTTTAAAAAGTCACTTTGCTTAAGACATTAGCATTAGAAGCATTTATTTTGAACCTAAAAAGTAGAGCCACCAGAGTCATTACAAGACATAATGTGATTAGGAGAGAGTAGTATTGACTGTGTATTTTTAACTTTTTTTAGTATATAGTTTTATCTTTAGCAGAGCACTATTTCTGACATGTTCCTTCTAAAATTACCTGTTGCCTTACTCCGAAGCATATTTTTATTTGCATTAAGAAAAATTAAGAAAACCAAAGCTGGAGGCATCACAATCCCAAACTTCAAGATGTATTACAAAGCTGTAGTCATCAAGACAGTAGGGTACTGGCATAAAAACAGACAGATCAATGGAACAGAACAGAGAACCCAGAAATGGACCCACAAACGTATGGTCAACTAATCTTTGACAAGGCAGGAAAGAATATCCAATGGAATAGAGACAGTCTCTTCAGCAAATGGTGCTGGGAAAACTGGACAGAGACATGCAGAAAAATGAACCCAGACCATTTTCTTACACCATACACAAAAATAAACTCAAAATGGATGAAAGACCTAAATGTAAGACTGGAAGCCATCAAAATCCTCGAGGAGAAAGCAGACAGCAGCCTCTTTGACCTCAGCCACAGCAACTTCTTACTCAGCACGTAAGCAAAAATGAACTAGTGGGACCTCATCAAAATAAAAAGCTTCTGCACAGTGAAGGAAGCAATCAGCAAAACTAAAAGGCAACCGATGGAATGGGAGAAGATATTTGCAAATGACATATCAGATAAAGGGTTAGTATCCAAAATCTATAAAGAACTTAACAAACTCGACACCCAAAAAACAAATAATCCAGTGAAGAAATGGGCAAAAGACATGAATAGACACTTCTCTAACGAAGACATCTAGATGGCGAACAGATACTTGAAAAAATGCTCAACAGCACTCATCATCAGGGAAATACAAATTAAAATCACAATGAGATACCACCTCACATCAGTCAGAATGTCAAAAATTAAGAAGTCAGGCAACAGCAGATGTTGGTGAGGATGTGGAAAAAGAAGATCTCTTTTTCAGTGCTGGTGGGAATGCAAACTGGGGTAGCCACTCTGGAAAACAGTGTGGAGGTCCCTCAAAAAATTAAAAATAGAACTACCCTACGACCCAGCAATTACACTACTAAGTATACATCCAAGGGATATAGGTGTGCTGTTTCGAAGGGACACATGCATCCCAATGTTTATAGCAGCATTATCAACAATAGCCAAAGTATGGAAAGAGCCCAAATGTCCATCAACGAATGAATGGATAAAGAAGATGTGGTATACACACACACACACACACACACACACACACACACACACACACACACTGGAGTATTACTCAGCAATCAAAAAGAATGAAATCTTCCCAACTATGGGGATGGAACTAGAAGGTATTATGCTAAGCGAAATTAGAGAAAGACAAATATCATATGACTTCACTCATATGAGGAATTTAAGATACAAAACAGATGAACATAAGGGAAGGGAAGCAAAAAATAATATAAAAACAGGGAGGGGGACAAAACATAAGAGAATCTTATATAGAGAACAAACAGAGGGTTGCTGGAAGGGTTGTGGGAGGGGAGATGGGCTAAATGGGTAGGGCGGATTAAGGAATCTACACCTGAAATCATTATTGCACTATATGCCAAGTAACTTGGATGTAAATTAAGAAATTAATTAATATTTAAAAAGAACAATTAAAGCAGTTTATTCCACATGATGCACAAAAATGAAAAAATGTTTTAAGATACCAGTTTGAACAGTAACTACTTATGTCAGGATTTTAATATGATTGCTTTTTGAGATACTAGTTTATAAATTTTGTTTAAGTTTTGCTTATTCTAAGAATGGAACATGTATCACAGAGAAAGAAAATTGAGTGGCTAACATATGAAACCATGTTTGACTTTACTAGAAGTCAAGGCAAAGCAAATAACTTTATTTTTTATATTTTTTAAATGTTTATGTATTTATTTTGGGGGAGAGAGAGAGAGAGAGAGAGAGAGAGAGAGAGAGAGCACTAGCAGGGGGAGGGGCAGAGAGAGAGGGAGAGAGAATCCCAAGGGGGCTCCATGCTGTCAGTGTGGAGCAGACACAGGGCTGCATCTCATGAATAGTGAGATCATGAGCAGAAATCCAGAATTGGGTTGCTCAACCCACTGAGCCACCCAGGTGCCCTGGGAATTGATAAATTTAAAATAGTATACTAATACTGTAGAATATTATCTAGCAGCTAAGAAAAATGAACTTAGTCCACATATGCAACACAGATGGATTTAACAATCCTAACTTTGGCGGCACCTGGGTAGCTCAGGTGAGTTCGTGAACTCACAAACCATGAGTTCAAGCCCCTCATGGGCCTCCGCGCTGCTGGTGCTGAGGAGCTTGCTTGGGATCTCCCTCTGCCTCTCTATTTGCCCCTCCTGCACACTCTCCCCCCTGCAAAATAAGTGATAAATAAGCTGTAAAAAATAAAAATCATTACTTTGAATGAAAAAGCAAGTTTAAATTATATGCTACTTATGTAATGTGAAATAGACACATTCATACTACAAAGCATTGCTCTCTCCCTATATATATTAACATATGTATATATATTATATACAAACACACATGTATGTACATGTAAAAGTATAGCAAAACACACTGGAAGGACACACACTTAATTCATGAAAGTGGTTTCCTCTGAAGAGATTGGGAGGGTAATCAGTCTGAACTGGACTGGAGCGGGAGATCCAGGAGACTAATTTTATCTGCAGTGTTTTATTTCTTAACTGGAAAGACAATGAACTATTAAAATGTTAACAGTTACCAATTCTGGGTGTTGATACGCGGGTATTTGTTAGGTTCTTCGTATTTTGAAATTTTCTTATAAATAAGAACTTTTTTGTTTTTGTTTTTTGAGGTCGGTCTTCTACTTTGTGCCTGAGTTGGTAAGTTGTACCCATTTCAGCCCACACAATAGTAATAAACGGGTCTTGAAACAAAACATGTGTAAGCCTCTGCATAGCTGCCGAGCCGCATTCTCACCAAGCCAGCCTAAAAATAACTGAAGAGTAAAAGTATTATTGGATAGAGGGCCCCTCAGATGACCTTCAGGATTTTGGATTGTCCATTCAGTTAATCTTGTCACAATCACATAATTATGAGGTTGGTTTGAGCTTAATGTACCAATATATACAAGGAAAATACTCTGTAACCAGAACCGTCCCACATCAAAGCCCTTGGGACAAGATGCTTTTCTAGTGTTTCTACATGAGGTTTTCCTAAAGATAACAAAGCCTTTAAAAATATGCTTTTCAGGCATATCACCCTTTCCAACTGATATACCTCTTCCCCAAGTCAAGTTGTATATTCTCCAGAATGTGCTAATGCTGCACGTCCACGGTATGAATACCCAGATGCTGCACGATACCTTAGCGGGCTACAATAGTTTGGTGGAACGACACCTGTAAAAGCAGCAGAATTCTTTTTTTTTTTTTTTTTTTTTAATTTTTTAACGTTTATTTATTTTTGAGACAGAGAGAGACAGAGCATGAACAGGGGAGGGGCAGAGAGAGAGGGAGACACAGGATCTGAAACAGGCTCCAGGCTCTGAGCTGTCAGCACAGAGCCCGACGCGGGGCTTGAACTCACAGACCACGAGATCATGACCTGAGCCGAAGTCGGATGCTTAACCGACTGAGCCACCCAGGCGCCCCTGAAAGCAGCAGAATTCTATGGAAGAGACCATTATATCCTCCTCTTAAAGATCATCGCATACGCTGAAATACCAGTCAGTTAAAAAAAAAAAAAAAAAAAAGGAAAGAGAAAAGCAAGCAGGCGAGGACACAAGTGCACTCGAGCGACGCTTGAAATTCCAGCTGAGGTGAAGTTGGAGTTATTTAAGAAAAGTCAAGTATCTGAAGAACCAGTTTGGGAGCCTCAGTCTTTCTTTTTCTTTTCTTTTTTCTTTTTCTTTCTTTTTTTTTTTGTTTTAAGATACATACCACTTAGCTCTCTGGAAACAAATGTTGAAAGAGATTTCCATCCAACAGAATGAAATCTGAGACTATCCCAGGTCATATGCAACGTTGTAGTTTAGAATTCCAAGTGAAAGTTTTCTTCCCTCCAAACTTTGTATTCTGAAATTTTTCAGGCCTTGAGAAGAGTTGAAAGAATACCCAGTGAAGTTTTGAAGATATTTGGCACAATGAAAGACTGGAAGATAATTCATATGAGGGAAAAAAAAATCTATGAAACTTGCTAATTTGTATGTAAGTTTTTACAAATGTTCATGAACTCTACAAATGTAGATACTTATGCATTTAAATTAAAATTTTATTTTCATTTTTAATTAATCTGTACACTCGACGTGGGGCTCAAACACAAAACCCTGAGATTTAGAGTCATGTACTCTACCAAGTGAGCCAGCTAGGTACCCCTGCTTATGCATTTAAATTTAGTAAAATTACATTTAAGGAAAAGCAGGAGGAAATTTGGTGAAGGGAAAAGAGAAGAAAAAAAAAGAGAAGAAAAAAGAGGAATATAAAGCTTTACAGAATGCACAAAACCCTAGGAGCCTTTTGATTTTTAAATAGGGCCTGAACAATTGATTCCCTTGATTTTTAAAACAGAGTTGAAGTTGTTTCCACATTCTATAGAGAAAGCTATTCTATAGAGAGTAGCCCCTACTAGTGGGGCTGTGTAGTGAAGTGGACCAGAGGCGAAGAAGAAAGTATGTTGTCCTTTCTCCAAGGGAAAAGGTGAGTGGGAAGGGAGGAGACTTGAAGTTAATGAATGCTTCCTTCCTTTCTCTCACACTTGGGGAGTAGCCAAAGATCCTTTAACTTCTGTTTTTTCTCCTATAGTATCAGTGCCTTTAGCCTTTCAAGATGGCCAGCATTTTCCAGCAGGATGATAGCAGTATGGATATGATTTTTATCTCTCATAGAATAAAATAAGACTGGTATGCTAAGGCATTACATATTATTTCCACTCTTTATGGCACTTAACCCTTTCTCTTCTTTCAGTTAACTTTAGTTAGTGTGTTTATTTGCTATAATCTGGGGGTTTGGTTTATCTGTTAACAGGTCTGGCTGAGATCAGGAAGCCCCTTCCTCATGCTAGAACCTCTGGCTTCCAGGTCAAGCTTCATTCATGTTTATACCACATGCTTCATGTCTGGATAAATCGGTGCCAGTTCTTCCAGATTCAGTGTATTCTGCTGTCTCCCAGGTCCTGGCCTACATAACATCCAAAGCTCTTGGGTCAGCCTCTTGTTAAGCCTTTAGAGGTGCATCTCTCTCAATGGTTGTTGTAAAATTTCACTGTTCTCAGTCTCTCAGCTGTGGGTATCTATCTCTGGAATGAAGCCATTCATTAATTTGGTAATATTTCTTGGGTACCTGTTAGATGCAAGACATTCTGCCAGGAGGAGGGAATACAGTGCTGATTAAGATAGTCATGGTCCCTGCCTCATGAGCCTGTAGTCTAATGTGATCTTATACAGGAAGCCTGATCTAAGTAGGAGCCAGGTTATTCACCAATATGAACTGTACATAGAAAATACTGAATAAATGGGGTGCCTGTGTAGCTCAGTTGGGTGAGTGACTGACTGGCTCAGGTTTGATCTTGCAGTCCATGAGTTCGAGCCCCACCTCAGGCTCTGTGCTGACAGCTCAGAGCCTGGAGCCTGCTTCAGATCCTGTGTAAACATTAAAAAAAGAAAAGAAAAGAAAATACTAAGGATGTATGTGTGCATATATATATATATATATATATGTATATATGTTAATGGGTAGGAAGCAAGGTTAGAAGCAGGGAGACTAGAGCTATCACAATTGTATAGGTGAAAAAAATGGTTTAGAGATTATGGTATTTTAACTACAATAGAAATAGTGGGAAGTAATAATTTGAAGGAAGAACTAACATGTGATTTTTCTATTGAGCAAACTGAGGGAAGATGTTGAGATGCCAACTAAATACGTAAGTTTGGAGTTCAAAAGAGAGGTCTAGGCTAGAGATAAAATTCTGAGGATCAAATGTGTAGGTACACTTAATGAGATGGTTCTAGATGATAACACTTTGAAGAAAAAGAGATCAAAGACACTACCCTTGGACAAGCCAACATTTAGGTTCTGGGAGCAAGGAGAAAAGCCAGCATAGGTGACTTAGAAGGAAGAGCCAGTGAGTTAGGAGGCAAAACGCTAAGAAACACTAATGCTCCATATTCCTGCAGCCAAATACAATGTCTCAAAAAAGAAAGAGTGAGCTCTGGGTCATAAGCTATTGAGTGGCTAAGTAAGATGTAAAGTGAGAATTTGTCACTGGTCTGGCCATGGGGTGACCTTGACAAGGGTGATCTGACTGGAACTGGTTAAGGAGGAAATGGTGAGTGAAAAAACATGGACAAGAAATGTAGATACCCCTTTTGAGGAGTTTTACTACAAAAGGAGTAGAGAAATGGGGATGAGATGCATATGTGGGGTCAAGTAGGATTTTCTAAAATCAGAAACTTTATAGCATGTTTGTAAGCTGATGGGGATGATCTGAGAGAGAGAAATCTGAGAATGCAGGTGAAGAGGAATTATTACAGGATGAAATTCCTTAATTAGTTGAGGGAATGGAATCTAGTGTGCAGATAGAGGGAGCAGGACCAATTCATGCAGGGTAAAAAGAAAGAAATCAGAGCAGAGAAAAATAGACACAGATAAATCTGCAGATGTGGTGGCAGGAAGGTGAAGACATTTTCTTCTGAGGACTTCAATATTCTTAGTAAAATGTGAAGCAAGGACATCAATTGAGTTCAAGTAGGGAATGGAAGGTATGAAGATTTAAGGAAAGAGGAGGAGAAATAAAATAACCTCTTGGGGAATAATAGTGAACTGATAAGGAAAAAACAGTAAGATTGCAGAGCAGCACTAAGAACCTACTGAGGATTGTGGTCTTAAATTTAAAGTGAGACCACACATGGTGATGAACAGTGAAAACGTGGTCAACGGATTAGAGATCCTGGTGGGGGGGGGGGGGTGGCCAAAGAATTGTTGGAGCCAAGTTACTGGAGGCCGGTACAGTTAGAACAGTAAAGACTGGGGGTCAGAGAGAAATGCTTGAAACTGAGATTTGGGAGGTGGAACAGTTATTTCTAATGAAAAGACCTGGACATTATCTTGGTACTAGGCAACCGGAGTAGGATGGAAAAGCAGCTTGCTAGAAGGGAGAAAGTCAAAGAACTGAGAACCCAGAGTTTCCCAGAGGTGGAATATACAAGGGATCTTACTGTTAATTTGTCATAAATTTCAGAGGGCAAACTGGAAGGTTGAGAAAAGGAGAAATTGAATTAGATTAGGGGATGTTGAGCCATATAGTGTCAAGAATCCAGGTAATGAGCAATGACTTAGAAGCCTTAGATGGAAAAAGGATTGTGAGCCCACCACCCGCCACCCAGCCTCTTACAGAGTAGTGAATAATCCATTCCTTTTCTAGGTTCTTTCTTGGGACCAGTCTCTCATTGTTCAGAATGTTTTTTCCATTGTCTGCATCCACTGAATATCTTCAACTCACTTCATACCTTGCTCTGATCATCTCAATTCTTTTAGCACTTACAGTCACATTTGATAGTTAACATATAACACTTTTCTGTTCCTTAGTTGTCTTTTTATTTCTATTTCCTGTCACCTCTCTATGCATCTTTTACCTTTTAATATGGCTTTGCAACTTTCAATGAATATTGGTTGGGTTTTGGAACATGAAAGAAACTAACATCTTCCAGAAAGCAGCATAAATTGTAAGAGTAAACTGGAGAAACTTTAAAGAAATTTTAATTAAAAATTTTATAACACATTTCTCAAACGTTAACAATGTAAGGACCCTTTTTAAATAAAAAATTCTTAGTGAACTCTGAGGATACATTTCCCACTTTGAAAAACACTGATTTAAGAAACTAAAGTCTTTTATTATAAGAAAGTCTGTTGTTTTTTAATTATCTCTGCCCCCCCAAAAGAGAGTAAAAAATTGCCTTTTAGATATTATCATTATCATTAAAACAAAAAAAATAATAACAGCAAATTTCTTTTTTTTAATGTTTATTTTTGAGAGAGAGAGAGAGAGAGGAGAGAGAGCATGAGCGGGGGAGGGGCAGAGAGAGGGAGACAGAATCCAAAGCAGGTTCTAGGCTCGAACTGTCAGCACAGAGCCCAATGCGGGGCTCAAACCCACAAACCATTAGATCATGATCTGAGCCAAAGTCAGATGCTTAACTGACTGAGCTACCCAGGCGCCCCAATAAAAACAAATTTCTTATTGAACTTATTGAAACCAAAAGAATATGTCTGCAGGACCCAGTTGAGAAATTCTCCTGCTTACATTGCACATGAAAAGAACAGTGAGTGACCTAAAGAAATGTTATAATGGGTAATTTTATAACGAATACATGGAAATATCCATTTTTAAAATATGCTTGGAAATGAATTTTATAAGGCCAAACTTAAAACACGGTCTTGCACAGAGTAAGTCAATAAAGGGTACTAAAGGGTCAATAAAGGGTAATAATAATAATAACATCAGAGGGCGCCTGGGTGGCTCAGTCAGTTGAGTGTCTGACTCTTGGTTTCGGTTCAGGTCATGATCTCACGGTTCATGGGTTTGAGCCCTGTGTCCGGCTCGGCACTGACGGTGTGGAGCCTGCTTCGGATTCTCTCTCTTTCTTCTCTCTCTGCCCCTCCCCTCTACTCAAAAATAAATAAATAAACTTAAAAAATAATAATGACAGGGTTGATAACAAAGGCAATAATAATTTTAAATTTGGGGTATTTTTAAGAAGCAGAGTTTCTTGTATTTGTTAAAATGAAAGCAATGAGATTTGTAATATTCACAGATACTAATATATGTCCTGGGTGCTCCTTGTCTTTTTTTTTGGTTTCCCATATAAAATAAGGTCCTAGTTTGTGATTTTTGTCTTCCTTCTCCAGGCCAAAACAAAAGTGCTCTGCAGGGCAGCTAAGGAGGTGGGGGGCGGGGGCGGGCAGGGTAAAGTCTTCCCTCTGGAATCCCTGCTCCCTGACACAGAAAGAAAGCAGTCACTCTGCCACATTCCCTAAGGAGGGAAGAACGCAGGGATCTCAGGGGGTTTTGTTGTTACTTTGAAATGGTGTGAGGTTTCCTGCTTTGTCGGAAGCCCTACTGAGGGGGAAATTGAAGGTGCATCGTGAAAACCTCCGTTGGAGGCACAGGAAATGACAAGTTTTCAGGAACTCTGTGGTTACTGTAAGGGAATTGGCTGTGGATTTTTATTTCTAAATTCTCTGAATTTAGGTGTCTCTTTTAGGCTCTGCTCTGCATGTAGGTTCATCTGACAGTACTTTTCCTCTTTAATTTGAAATTGGCTAGCCTCAAATTTTATCAGTGAAAACCAAATTCAAATCTTGGATATAGATATACAGAAAATGCAACTTTAGATTGTGGCCTTAGATTACGATGATACAAGTATGAATTGGAATCTTTATAGGTAAATTTTAGAAATAAAGTAGTAAATCTGTCTGTGGTAATATGTCAACTGAGCAGAAAATAGAACATACCGTAGTTTGTAGACCAGTATCCTGTCACAACACTTTTGGGACATTTGGCTTATATTCTGTCACACATTCTTAAGAATAGTTGTGCAATTGCCTCCAAGATGTTGGCTGTTTTAGACAACCCTTAAAGTTAGGGTCCCTTCTCCCCTCTTTACTGCATGAAAGTAATTTATTTTTATGTGGTGGTAGAGGGTAATATTTCTCCTAAACAAACTTTTGTTTTTATCTTTTGAAACTTTTAAAGGATTGAGCTTAAAAAAATAAGACCCTCTCTCCCTGAGTGGAAGGGGGATCACTTTCACCTGTCACAGCCCAAAGTGGAGGTTCTGAGCAGACTCTGGACTTAGAGAACCAGACCCTGCCACTTGTGTGATTTTGGAGAAGTGACTTAAGCTCTCTGCGCATGTTTTCCAATCTGTAAAATGAGGAAACTAGAGCTATTATCAGGATTTAATGAGTTACAATTTGTCAAGTGCAAAGCATGTGCTAAATACTATATGAGGACTTGTTAAAAAAAAAAGTAAAAAGCAAAACCAGGGCACCTGGGTGGCTTAGCCAGTTACATGTCCAACTTCGGCTCAGGTCATGATCTGGTGGTTCGTGAGTTCAAGCCCCATATCAGGCTCACTGCTGTCAGCACAGAACCCACTTCAGATCCTCTGTCCCTCTCTCTCTGCCCCTCCCCTGCTGGTACTCTCTCAAAAATAAATAAAACATTAAAAAAAAGGCAAAACCAAATGATTTTCTAATGATATAGTCTTTCAGAAATTGGAGGTGTTCACTTCTGTAAGGAACAGTAACAGGTTAGTCTGAATTTGTTCAGTTGTCTGCTAATCAACAGTATCTAGAGATATAACACTGAATATGAATCCTCGTAAAATGGGTGGGTCTGCACTTGTAGCAGGGGTGTTTCACACAGCCTCAGTAAATTACTGAGGCTTTCACTGTCAAACATTTTTATCCAAGTGCAGTAAAGTGTACCTCTTTATTTCAGCCCTCTACTTACAATTCTTTTTGAAATATTTCTGAACAAATAACCAAGACACCACCTTGGGCCAAAAGAATCTTGTGTCTTATGGTGACAAATATTATAACTTGAATGTAGTCCTGATTTGTAACCAGTGAAAGGAGAGGCTTCATTCCCCCAAATCAGTTAATATTGCTGTTAATAAAGGGTAGGGGTATCCTTTTTTTTTTAAACTTTGCTGGAGAGCCAAAAATTTATTTTAAAGCTTTGCTCAATGCTTCAGGGGTCTGGATTTATGCAAATAGTATCACATTATTCGTGTAAAGACTTAAAGAGGGGGCGCTTGGGTGGCTCAGTCACTTAAGCATCCGACTTCGGCTCAGGTCATGGTCTCATAGTTTGTGAGTTCGGGCCCCACATTGGGCTCTGTGCTGAGAGCTCAGAGCCTGGAGCCTGCTTTGGAATCTGTGTGTCCCTCTCTCTCTACCCCTCCCCCACTCATTCTCTGTCTCTCTCTCAAAAAATAAATAAATGTTAAAAAAAATTAAGATTTAAAGAGGAGACATCTCTAAGACATTGTCAGTTTTGTAAATTTCCATATAATTTCTTGTATTTTTCCATATCATCTACTGAACTAATTAAATAAGCCCTGAATTTTATTTTATTTATCTTTTCAAAAAAGTTTTAATGTTTTACTTATTTTTGCAATAGAAAGTGCAAGCAGGGGAGGGACAGAGAGAGAGGGGGACAGAAGATCCAAAGCAGGCTATGTGCTGAGAGCAGCAAGCTCTATTGGAGGCTCAAACTCACCAACTGTGAGGTCATGACCTGGGCAGAGTCGGATACTCAACCTACTGAGCCACCCAGGTACCCCAAACAGCCCTGAGTTTTAAAGATGTTTTGCCAAAAACAAACAAACAAACAAACAAACATAATAAAACCCAACCAACCCCAAATCTCTCAAATCTTTCATTTTGCCAATATGTAAAGTTTTGTGGAGAGTATGTCCTGGTAGTTGAAGACTTGGGCCAAGAGCTAGATGGATGTAGGTTTGAATCCTGGCCCTCCCACTTATTAGTTATACTCTCTTGACAAGTTATAAGGCCTCACTATATATGTAGGTTTGTTGACAGGCCTCAGTTTGTATATAGCCTTATAGGACTGTAAGAAGTAAATATATTTACAAGTATAGAATATTTTGGACTCTGCTTGGCACAGAGTAATTGTTCAATAGATTTCGATGGTTACATGACTGAGAATGTGGCTCCATTGTGAACAGTCACTTCACTCTTAAAAGACAAGACACTCCTAAGAATTAAGTTACTTTGGTTTTTCTCTCTCTTCTTCAACAATGCCATTTTATCTAGAAATTAAAAAGCCTTCGGGCACCTGGCTGGCTCAGTCAGTAGAGCAGGCCACTCTTGATCTCAAAGTCATGAGTTGGAGCCACATGTTAGGGTAGGGTTTACTTGAAAACAAAACAAAATAAAAACCCTTAAAAAATTAGAGAGCTTTAACATGACTGATACATTTAAATGTGGGATTAGATATTCATACCCAATTCAAGTGTTCATGTCTGCACTTGAAACTAAAACTTGACAATGTGAGGCATGAATACTATGTAATTTGAGTCTATGTGAAATCTAAGGCCTTAAATCTATAAAGACTATATCAAAGCTGAGGCTAACTTCACCTAGACTGTTTCTTTCTTTTTTTTCAACGTTTTTTTTTTTATTTATTTTTGAGACAGAGAGAGACAGAGCATGAACGGGGGAGGGGCAGAGAGAGAGGGAGACACAGAATCTGAAACAGGCTCCAGGCTCCGAGCCATCAGCCCAGAGCCTGACGCGGGGCTCGAACTCACGGACCGTGAGATCGTGACCTGGCTGAAGTCGGACGCTTAACCGACTGCGCCACCCAGGCGCCCCTAGACTGTTTCTTTCTTAAGGGTTGTATGCCTATGTATATCTCCAAGGACTAGCTCAACCCTCTCAAGCTAGGTGGTCCATAAATATGGGTAAGGAACAAATGGTTCATGGAGGAGGTTTTTACAGGTAATTAGGTAACCCAGGTAATCAGAGACCATTTGACCTTTATAAAAATATCTCGTGGATTCCCTCTGTATCGGCACAAGACAAAGGAGGATAAGAAATACTTCCTCTTCAAAGAAGGGAGTAGGGAATGTAGGGAAGGGAAGTAGGGAAATCGAATAACTTCCCAAATAATGATATAAACAATAGTGTAAGAAACCTCCCTATTCCATTCCAGTATATTAAAGGCCTAGGTCCGGAGCACTTTAAAGCTGGGAGAGGGGTCCTAGGCCAAGGTCCTCATTTCGCGGAGGAGAAAACAGCCTTGGAGAGTTGAAGTTGTCTGTCCAAGGTCCCACAGCTGGTCTAAGGGTGAAAAGACAGGACTGGAAGTCCAGTCTCAGAAACTTCTCACCACATGATCATTTCAGCAGCCTGTTGGTAAAACAGTGTCCTGTGCCTTAAGCATGTCTTGTAATAGAAAAACAAGGTGTAAACGGTAGTGTCAAAGTGGGGTTCTGATTACTGCATTCGTCACTCTTGCGGTGTACAGTTCGCAGGCGCAGGTACGCAGAGGCTGCACCTTCGTTTGCATCGAGCGGACGATAGGATCACGCCAGTAGTGTTGACTTAGCTCCTCTATTTGTATTCATGTATTTATCGAGCACGGAGAATGGCCGGGTAACGCGCTCTCCGCTGTTAGAGAGGCGGCGGCAAGACCCCATTGGCGCCCACCCTCAGAGCGCCACTTGAGAGAACAAGCAGGATCGGAGGTGGGAAAAACAAACAGGGACAGAATGAAGGTGTGCATGAAGGAGCTTTGCTAAAAAGTGGGCAGGAGGGTGTGATCAGTTTACTGGAGGATTTAGAATTTTTATATCGAGCCCGAGGTAACCAAATAAAAACCCAACTCCTCCAGAGACCTAGAAAGTTTGAAGGACGTAGTTTGAGGGAGCGAACCCCTGCAGCTAGCGAACCCCTGCAGCTAGCGTCCGCGGACCCCCACCGCCCGCAGGACTGAGACACCCACTCGCCGCCCCACCTCGGGCGCGCAGCAGCCCGGCCGCTCCGCGGTGCTCCTCCTCTCCTCCACCACCCTCAGCCCAAAGGGAAACGCTGGCTCCAGCAGCGCTCGGGGCTCATCCATCAGCCGGGGAGGAAAAGGGGGAGGGGGAAGGGGCGGGCGGCGGGAGGAGGAGTTTCTCCGCCGCGCGGAGCCCTCGGTGGGGCGGCGGGGGAGGAGCGCCCCTCCCCCCGCGCGCTGATTGCTGCGGCGTCCCGCCCGGCCCCGCCCGCGTGTGTGTGTGAGGGAGAGCTATAGCGCTGGGTCGGCCCGATGGGGGTAATCGAGGGTTTCGGGGACGCGGAGTGGCGCTTTCCTCTTCCCAGTGAGTGAGGGAGGGCATTCGGCGGCTCTCGTGCTCGGCCACTTTCCCTGGACGATTCCCGGAGCTCCCTGTAGGAGGTGAAAGTCCCGGCGGGTCCGGATGGCGTAGTTGCGCCGCGGCGCAGCAGCTGCTGGAGCTCACCGCCGCCGAGAGCTGGGCGGGGAAACTTTCCTCCGCGTTCCACCGACTTGCGGCGGGTGGATCTCTGCGTGACACGCCGCCTCCGAGGTACGTGCGGGCCCGGCCCCGCGGCGCTACAGCCCGTGCCGGGACGCCCCTGGCCGCGCCACTAGCCCTGCACACGTTCCGGCCTCGGGCTCTGCAGGCTGCGCGGTGCCTGTTGGCGCTGCACGAGGCTCCGTGTCTGTTCACGGCCGGGGTCGCTCCGGCCGCACGGACCCCTCGGGCTCGGGAGGGCGGCGTTGGTCCAGCACTGTTTACGCTCGGAGGAGCCGCGACCCGTGGCCAGCGGTGCGTGGGGAGCGGCCGTCTTGGGTCGGGTGGGCAGCGCTCCCGGCGATGCGCTGTCCTGGGGAAGACGTCTCCTCCTCCACGCCTGTCCTCACTCTTCCTCTCCACGGTTTTTTCCGATCCCCGCGGGGCGCGCCGGCCACTTACCCCGGGGCGCGTGACAGCGTCGGTGGGAAAGGTTTGTTGTGGGTTTGCATTCAATTGCAGTTGCAGAGGCTGCGCCCGGAGACTCGCGCACCGACGGGAGCTGCGCTCCCCTCAGCCGGCGCCCTCCGGGTTTAGTGAGGGCGGCGCGGAGCGCTGCAGACCCGGGCCCCGCAGAGAACGCGCCCCCTGTTAACGGATTAGCCCCTTACCCAGTTCATTTTGAAGGATTCCCTTAGCATCTTCATTTGGTTAGAACAAACTGGAAATCTTGGGCTGTGGCTACAAGAATCTGCTTGCAGACTTGTTATTAAAGTGGGCATTTGCCCACTTTCCAGAATCACGTAGCGTAGGGAGTCGGCGTGGTCAAGCGAGAATTACCTGGGCACAGTGGAACTTAGTTTAGTGTGTACCAGAAGAGCTGAGAAAAGAAAATCACTCAATATTCTTAGCTGTGAAATGGGGATAATAATAGGTCTGGTCTCATAAAGTCACTGTGAGGATTGAATGATTTAGTATGTGTAGAGTATAGAACAGTGCCTGGTGCCGAGCAAGCGCTACACAGGTGTGAAAGCTGCTTGTCCGGAGACGGAGGTGATGGGAAAAGCGCAAAGAGGGTGAAGGACGCTAGGAGTGACAGCCGGAGATGGGGAACCAGGCATTTTCTGAACATCTCCCATCTAAGAAAAGTAAGTGAGCGGTTTGGGTGGAAAGAAGCATCTAGAGGTAACAAAGCACATGCCAAGACCTTTTAGTTGTCCTGAAATGGTACTTTAAGGCTGCAAACAGTTACTTCCCTGTGAAATCAGCTATTTCTCTCTCGTAATAATAGCTACCGTTTATTGAGCCCAAACTGTGTCACTCTCCTGCATGCCTTGAGGACCATTTAAACCTCATACCAACTCTGTGGTAAAAACATTATCAGGGCCATTTTACAGATAAGACTGTAGAGGTTAGTAATTTGCCCAAGCTAACGCATAACTTTCTGTTAGTTCTGAGTCCAGAGCTAACTTAGCCAGGGAGAGCTAACAAGTGCAATCAGATTTGTGTGGGGTGAGCCCAGGCATCTTCTGTTGTTCAGGTTCCCATTTGAGTTGGACATATCTCTTGAAACAGTAATAAAGTATCTGTAATTAATTTAGGTGATATACTTACTGGGATGCCAAATTACAGCTCTGAAACTGGATCCAAGTAATTAGAAACAGAATCTTGATTTGGATTAATTCATATGAATATTTATTCTTAATTTCTTCTATTCTCTACACATTGTCAGAGTTACTTGGCTTCCTTAGGAAACAGCTTGGGGTTGGCACAGGAGGCAGGGAAATAATTCTTACCCCCTTAAGGGCTATTAAAATGAAATTGATTTCATGCCATTGTGTCAGTTAAAGGATGTTGCTCTGTTTCTTGGTGTTCTCTGCTTTTGGCTTGAATTCTGCATTGTTTAGTGTTTCAAGGCTTCAGCATAGTTTTAGCCCTTCACTTTGTCTTTGTCATTTGTCAACTTTAATTTTTCCTGTTTTGATGGAATCTGACCATTACATGGCAGCTTTGCTTAACAACTGTTGATCCAGCTCATGTTTTTAAATATAAAAATCACCAACTAACTTTTGAACCCCTGCACTTCAAAGGCAACCCTGGGGGAATTCACTGTTATTTTGAATATTAGCCAATAGGGGGAGTATAACACACTATTGATGTCTGTCAGACACTTAAACCAGTTTTTAGGGTATTAAAAATACATTTAAGAAGTGGGAAATGTGGCTTTATCTAGCGAAATCACCAAGTTGCTTTCTGAGTTTACACTGGAAAACTGGGTTTAATTTCAACTGATTATAATAAGAATGACCTTGAGGACCAGGCCTATATGTTGGATATATGTCAACTCTCTCGTGGCTGGACAGATATTAAATACACGTGCGTGTAGTTTTTTCCATTTGTTTTCCCTAAGAAGTGTATGTAAGATAATTTTGTGTAATTTTTTTTTTAATTTTTTTTTTCAACTTTTTTTTTTTTTTTTTTTTTTGGGACAGAGAGAGACAGAGCATGAACGGGGGAGGGGCAGAGAGAGAGGGAGACACAGAATCGGAAACAGGCTCCAGGCTCCGAGCCATCAGCCCAGAGCCTGACGCGGGGCTCGAACTCACGGACCGCGAGATAGTGACCTGGCTGAAGTCGGACGCTTAACCGACTGCGCCACCCAGGCGCCCCTAATTTTGTGTAATTTGAACAATATTTCAATTATCCAGGAGAACTGGGAGTCCAGAGAGATCCATTGTGTATCCTTTTGTAATGGTCCTCATTTGTCTTTTGTAGAAAATTGGATGTAGTGAGTTTGTTTTCGGGAAGGTTGGTACACTCACAATCCTGTCATTATAATTCTTCATTAGCATCTTCCAAGTGTAAGACTGAGACTGAGGGATTGTTATCCTGAGTAGCAGCAATTCTAGGCATTCTTCAGAGGCTTATATTTTGGTATATAGTGATAGTTCAGACGTATTGTATTTGTCTTGTAGAGGTGTGACGTGTCTATAGACACTGATCTTGTAAATAAAATATAAATATTATTTAAGAATTAACATGCCTGGCGGCACCTGAGTGGCTCAGTCAGGTAGTTGTCCGACTTTGGCTCAGGTCATGATCTCACTGTTCCTGCGTTCAAACCCTGCGTCCTCCTCTAGGCTGGTGGTGCAGAGCCTGCTTGGGGATCTCGCGCTCTCCTCCCTGTCTACCCCTCCCCCGCTGGTGCTTTCTGTCTCAAATTTTAAAAAACTTAAAAAATTAACGTGCCTGGAAAAACAGTTAAACTGACTTTTAAGCAAAGTTTTCAATCTTTGCCTGCAGTTTGGTAGGCCAGTTTCCCTCCTCCTCCTTCTTTGTTTATTTATTTATTTATTTTGAGAGAGTGTGTGTGTGATTGGGGGCTGGGAGGGAAGGGCAGAAAGGGAGGGAGAGAGCTTGATGTGAGCCGATACCTTGACTGTGAGATCATGACCTGAGGTGAAATCAAGAGTTGGACGGATGATCAACTGACTGAGCCACCCAGGTGCCCCAGCTTGCTTCTTGTGTATTAGGTAGTTTTGACTTTATTTCATTTAGCAAGTTAGGATCATGTGGATCCTTTTAAAAAATAACTTTAAAATTTAGTCTCTTCTTTCAAAATCTCAGCATTGCAAAAGCTACTTCAGATTAGCATTTTATTTAGGATTTAACTTAATTTTCCATGCTCTCATGTAGTTTACACTCCTTTAGCAAACATTTTTCAAACCCCCTACTCCTAATAGGCTTCTGGTTCCTAGTCTTGGAGTTGGCGAATTAGCTGTCCTCTTTCAAGCCTCTGATAGCAGGGGGCCAAGATGCCTTAAGGCTTCCTAAGGCTTTGTCTTGGAAAGCCTTTATAGATTGACAGAATTGGTTAATTTAAAGGAAGGGATTGTCCAATTCTTTTTAAGACTCAAAGGAATTAGGGTTACCTGGGTGGCTCATTCAGCTGAGTGTCTGACTCTTGATTTCGGCTTAGGTCCTGATCTCACGGCTCATGGGTTGGTGCTGACAGTGAGGAGCCTGCTTGGGATTCTCTGTCTCTCTCTCTCTGTCTCTCAAAAATAAGTAAACTTAAAAAAAAAAAGATTCAAAGTAATTAATCTTTCCCTTTTGCATGCAAACTTAGTTGTAGCTTGTGAAAGTCAGGTGAGTTTCCTGCAGGGAGAATCTGGGCCTAACCTCTCAGGGAACTCAAAGTGTCCTTTTGAGTATGCTGCTAAGGTGATCTCTGCTGACTTCTTTAGTACCTAAGTGATCACCAATTTCCTGGGATCATAAATCTGTGGAAAGTTCTGACTTTACATTTCAGGCGTAACAGAACAGTTAGAATTCAGACTGATAAGTATTACATTGCTGTAATATATTTTTCTGGATGAATTTGCTGTCGTCATTTTGAATTATCCCTATTCTTGACAATCTATCTTGAACATGTTTCCCCCCCCCCCCCCTTTGTTGCTATTGGACAAAAACTAATTATAATTGTCAGGTTCATTAGTTAATGAGGGCAGCCTTCCCTTTTTTTTCCTTTCTTTTGCTCTTAACAGCTATTTGAAAAACGATTTTGTTACTTTTATTCTGTATATTGGAGCATTTTCCTTGTGTTTTTTTAACTTGAAATTTTGAAACTTAAGAAATATTAACTACTTTTTGAAATTTGCATAACTCAAGTAAGCAAATGTTTTTAAGGATCTTTAACTTATAAGTAACCTTGTATCACCTGTAGGAATATTGACAGTTTGCAATGTAAAAGTAATTTGCGGTTATATGAAAAACTAGCCTTTCACAAATAACAGTTAGCCTTTAACAGTTTCAGCAAGAGCTCTTGTGGTTTTGGAAGAAAATTACTGCACCAAGATACACAGCAGTAATTTCTCTAGTTCCACATCTTCAGAGCTAATACTTGGAATGATACAGCATTGTCTCTTTGTAGCATTGCATAAAACAAAAGCTATTGCTAATTTGTTTGGTTTCCAGTCAAGCTGAAATAACACAGTTTGGAAGGACTTTATAAAAAATGATCTAGGTCCATTTCCTGGGCTCTGTTCATTTCTGTACCTTTTTGAAATACAACATTTGTTTGTTAACTGACATTGAGCTTTCTTTTCTCTGTTTGCAAAGCCCTTGCTAAAGATTTAGGACAGATTTCCAAACAATTTTCCTTCTTTCAGAGAGAATAATGATTTTTATACCAACCAAGATGTGCACAGTGTTTAGTGTTTGGAACAACATTTGTAAAAATTCTGCATGAGGCCACTCTCATTTGGACCTTACACATTTTTTTTTTATTCTTTAGTTTCCTAGGCCAACCATCAAGACTTATAGAAGGACAACTAAGGGCATCTTTATTTAATTTATTTAATCTTCAATTATTATTGAAGGTCTGAAAAAAGAGCCCTAGAGTTATGCCCTCAGGCCATCCTGATATCTCCTGCTTAGGGTAATTACAGGGCGGAAGAAAAAAAAGATTAACACTAGTGTTTGTGCTGAAAGTTTCTTCAAGTCTGGGAAGAGGACTCTGAATAAGAGTAGAGCATGGCAAAGTTCATTTTTAGGATTTACTGTTAAATTGTTGCCACAATAAAAATTGAAGATAAAATCTAAAATGCAAGCTCTATCTCTATGAGAAAGGATGGTAATACAGAAGCATATAGTCTCCCTGTGTCTTGGGCACTGGACTCCAGGGGAAAGGGGGTCAGAGTAGGGTGCTCTTTGTGGAGGAAGAAGCACCTGCTGGCCTTTCCTTCCAAGTACCATAATTCATTTCCCTGGTACATGCTGAAGGTCAGGATTTTGTGTGAAATTGCAAATGGAACATTTGTAAAAACACGTGTAGGTTGATTAGTCCTTGAAAGAATGATCTTTAGAAAACAGTCTTTACAGATACTAGTCCTTGAGCTTTCCTGTTGATCGGATTGCCCTGTGAGACAAGGGCTGCAGTGTGACAGGTGAGATGACTAACCTCCATTGATGGGTAAGGACACCACATGGACCAGGTGGATGGTCTACCAAAGAAATCTACTTTGGATTTCTTATTTTGTTCTTACTGTTTTATTAATGGAAACTTGGTGAATACTTAATTTCAACTTGGCACATGAAAAGATTCCCTTTTGAGAGTATACTTCTATTAGCATTTTTAGTGATTTATGTGTCTTGACAGTATGAAATTGGTCAATGAATGCAAAAATACACGGGTGTGTATTTGCAAATTTCATTTCATCATTCACTGTATGATGGTTGCTGGAGCAGAATGTGGCTCCTCTCCTCCCCCATAATTGGAAGGTTATTTTAGGTGAAATACTTAGATTCCAATGTTATACCCAACTCCTTTTGTGTGGTATTGCCTGTGTTGTTATACGTGATCTCTTTTCTGTTTTTCCTTTAAAACAAAACATACTCAAACACAGAACTCTCTTCTGAGTGTCCATAAAGAATAAATGTCTCCTTTTGTTATATTAGACTTTGTGCAGTTGGCTGGCAAATTAACTTCAACTTTGAGGGAAAGCACCACTGACTCATTACATACATTTTGTATTATTACATTGTAAGGTCTTCCCTATGTGTGTGGGAGAAGTTTCTGATCTTCTAAATCAGCATTGTGTACTATTGTTGGTCTGTCTCCTTTTGTCAAAGCCTTTCTGAGCAGACATTGCTTAGTTTTTAAATTTTTTATAGAGATTGTTACCTGTCGTCGTATTCATAATATACTATCTGAATCGTGAAAAAAATATTTAAGATAACAGCCAACTTTGTGAAGGCACTCCTGTCTTTTTCTTTTGACTTCATCATACTCATCCATGACAATTGTTGCATCATGTTTTTGGAGCCTGAGGAAGGATGACCTACTTTGATACATTTCATATTCTTTTGTATTTATGCCTTTTTCAGTTTGTGGCATCTTTATTTCATTATTAGAGTGGTTGCTTTCTAAGATATTCAAGATTTTCATTTCATTCAGTGTGTGGGCAAACAAGGAGTTTCCTGTAGAACCCGTCCTACTAAATTCTTAAAAATAGTTCCGGAAGGTACCCCATTTAGATACCTTGTTGGGTGGAGGGCTCTTGGTAAAGTTCAAATGGGAGATAATTGAACACAAAGCAGGATTCTGTTTAGTTTAACCAGGTAGAAAAGGGAAAGTAGCATCTAATTCATTAGGACAAAATTCACTTTTGTATAATAATGAGGGATTTAAGTGTTTTCTTTGGAATTAATATATACTTTAACTACTTAAAGGTATAGGTAAAAAGGTTTGCAAAAGAAACTTTGCTAAGGCTGAGGTTCTGGAGTTGGCAACTCCTGTAACCCCAAAGATCCTGTTCTCTGAAGCCAGGAAAAAGCGGTCTGTTTCCAATTATATATCACAAAAATAGGGAAATTAAGCCAAGAAAAATGATCATTTGGGGGTTGGGCTGCTTTTTTTGTAGAGGGTAAAGGAGGAAAGACTATAGATGAATATTTTTTAAAAAATCTGTCTTTTCTGGTTGGCTTTCAGAATTTTCTCAAGTGGTCTCTATTGGAAATGAAGAATAATTTTGGGATTAAAGACTCCTCCTTCAGTTCCTTTTTGTTTCTCACAGAGCAAACGGAAGAGTAGTCAGGCAGCTTCTGCTGACACGAGGGTGTTTGGTCCCAGTGTTCTGGGACCTGGCTGGTATTTTTGGTAAAGCCTTTTCCAGTCTGAATGGTGCCATGCTATGGGCTCCCAACATCATACCAGGTAGTTGGTGCTGTGTTTTTTTGGTACACGTTTTACCAGACTTGAATGGAAATGTGGTCCCTGATGCCGAGCATCATTCTGCTGGTGAAGAAAGAAAGGCTAGGGATGCTGGTGTGAGAAGCCTAACTGGAAGCTGGATGATGTGTGGGTGCATATAGTGTCCTCAGCACTTGTCAGAAGCACCTAGCCATTCTGAGTGCCTACGGCTGGTTTCGGGATTAGTGGTCCTGTGATACCCAGGTGTTAACTAAGAAATCTCCTTTCTACCACCAGAAGATCACCCCCAGCAGGTCTTAGTTCCTGTTTCTCACACCTTACACCTCCACAGAGTGTTGAATAAAACTTTCCTAATGGTACAGAATCTTTGGTAACAACACAGTTTGTCGGGGCTAGTGGTGTTTGGCTATTGGCTCATTTTTTCTCACCTCCTATTGAAGTCCTTGGCCTGCTGCAGGCCGGCTCCCACACCCACCATACCAAGGCAGGGTGTGAGAAAAGGTGCAAAGTGCGAAACTTGTGCTTGCTTTAAGTGGTGTCTGCATTGTCCTCTCTCTGGGGCCTTTGCTGCTTAACTCTTGTCTTTCCCCCACCTTTTTACCATCTTCGTTTCCTTGGAGCTCCTTCTTCCGGTTTTCTCCTTACCTTCTCGATCTCTCTTCAGGTTGCCTTTCCAGTGCTTGATTCCTATGTGTTGGCATTCTCCGAGGTTTTATATTTTCCCTTTCTCTTCTCTTCTCTTCTCTTCTCTTCTCTTCTCTTCTCTTCTCTTCTC